>NW_007000793.1:59875-115475 GCF_000164805.1 Carlito syrichta | reverse complement strand
CCCGTGGGCTCAGGCAATTCACTCACCTCAGCCTCCCAAAGGCGCGGGATTACAGGCTGAGCCACCGTGAAGGTTATTTCTACAGGACGTGACAGCATTTTCTGAAACCTTCGGTGTCTTACGAGACCCTTTTGTTCAAATACTTTTAAGCACACATGTATTTTAATTAAGAGCAGAAAAGTTGGTGACAGCAATGAATATTCATACAGGTCCCTGTAATGCACAGAAAATAAAGTGCTACTCTTGTGGCTGTTCTCAACTTAAGTATTCTTTGAACAAGTTTATGATGCAGAACCACATCTCTCCTACGGAAGCTGTGAGGGAGCAGGGACAATTCCTGTGTCATTGAGGCTTTCTGTTTGTTTATGAAGTAGCAGCACTATAAGCCATGTTATTTGTATGATAAGGAAAAAAATGCAAACTTTGGGCTTAATATATTGCCAGCAAAAATAAGGACTAAATGAGATTTTATTCAATAACAGCAGAATCAGGAACACAGAATTTTTCTTGAGAGAGAGAGAGAGAGAAGACTTATCTGTTGTGCTCAGAGAGTAGAGTGTCTGGATTTAAACTTTTTATAGGTGAAAAGGTTATATGTGTTGACAAAGCATAGGATGTGACCCTGAAAGTGGATAAAATGGGAGTGTAGAGGTGGAAGTCACTGGAGATGAGAAAGTCAAGGGATAAAGAGGTCATGGTGTGTTGGTCATCCAAGTGGACATCAAGGCCTCTCAGGGTTTAGAACAATGAGCAGGATTTGATTCCAGGTATCAAATATTTAATAACCAGAGGCTAGAGAAGTCCAGTCCAAAAATTTCAGTTGAGAGATGACCCCGTGTTGGCCCCAACTCCTGGCCCTGTGATATCTGTGTGGTAGGGACATAAGCTCCTTCTCCTTCAAAAAGCTACAGAGGAAGTAGCATCTTAGAGGACAGCCAGGTTTCGGCCAAGATGAGAAATGGGGAAATAGAAAAGAAAATAAAAAGATAGAGTCATTCATTTAAAAAATAACTACTTTGAGCACCTGCTATGTGTATGATACTGTTTTGAGCATTGAGATGCTTCTCTGAGGAATTTATATCCCAGTGGTAGGAGACAGATAATAAATACCTGAGCAAATAAATACTGAACATAATTTTGGATAGTGACAGGTTGTGCAGAAAAAAAAAAATAGTACTATTAGAGAGTGAAGGGTGTGCAGAGGAAGTGGGGATTGTCACAAATTGTGTCCTCTAAAGAGAATGGAAGGTGTCATGGGAGTTGTGTTGATGGGAAGCTTAGATAGATTTTATTGGATGAATGCTTGCTAGAATAAATAGCTTTACTGTATAGCTTATGGAGGAAGGCACATTGGGGTTTGCAAATCATCACCACGAGGCATGTGATTTTGCCGAATAACTGCCAAATTCTTTCCCATGTGGCTCTCTGGGGGATGCTGTGGTCAGTGCAAGATCTCTCCTACCTGCTAGACCTCAAGGCCGTCGTGAAAAATTGCAACCCCTGCCCACAGGCTCCATAGGTTCAGGAACTGCTGGAAAATCGAGCAGACTCTTGCTGTGCGAGGATTGGAGGAAGCCTCTAAGGCAGTTTGTACACAGCTCAGAAAGCAGTGACATTCTTGGACTTGATCAAAGGGAAGTAGCTATCAGACATGACACTCATTGAGGCTTGGAGGAGATTTTTTTTTTTTTTTTTTTTTTAGGGCAAAAAAACCCATGAGGTTTTGCTTTGTTGAGGATTAGTAAACATAGGAATTTTACATTCTTAATAGACCTCTAAATAAGGTTAGAGGAAGACCAGGAACAATACAAAGGAGATAGAGCTATAACTGGCTGATGATGAAAACTGGGAACATTTGGGAGAATGCCTTTCATTCTAGGTGACTCCAAAAGCAGCACCCTGGGTTCCTGGATCCTCTCTGGTTCCCTGATTGGCCAGGGTATCTAAAATGCCACTCAGGCTCACATGGGAGGTCACCCCTTGTCTGATGTCCTTTATCATGATTCCTACAGTCTTCTTTTCTGATGTCTCTTAACCTGTGACTCTTCTTTAAGGAGGATATATTTTTCTAGCTACAGTTAAAGATTTCCTTCTTAAAATGGTCAAATTAATTCATTACTGCTTTATTTATTCCCACTTTTTGAGTTCCCATTATATTTAAGATACTATTGTAGAAAATAGAGACTTAAAGAAACGAATGTCATGACTCATAACAGGGAAAATATATAATTTTTTAAAAAGACGTTAACAATGTAAATGTTGGTTTTCCCTTCACTTCACACTCTCCCCTTCAGGCATTTCCAAGGTTTCACTATTATCTACAGATCTACAGATCTTTATCTTTAGCACAAACTTCTCTTCTAAATTCCAAGTTTGTGCTTCCAGCTGCCAACTAGATACCTCCTTTTAGTGTCCCAACTGCATCTCAAACAAAACACCACTCAATTTGAATTAGCCATTTCCCACTCCTCATCTTCAGAAACAATATACTCCTCCTCTTCTTGTATCATCTTTCTCAATGAATGGTGCTACTGCTCCCCCCAATTATCTAATCCCCAAAATAATTATATCCTTGATCCCTACTGCTACTTCCTGCATTTGGTAGACTCTAAGTCCTATTAAATTGACCAGCTTTCTCTTTACCCAGATGGTCAGCACCATCATTTAGACCCTGTCACTGAGGCAAGCTCCCAATCAGTCTCCTTAACCACAAAGCCTTTCCTTGTTCTAAACTGTGTTCCACACTGCTGCATCTGGATAGTATCCTGACTTTTCTTCATGGGCTCTCTACATGCTTTTAGCACAGATAAGACCTCTCAGATTCTGGACTCTGCCAGTTCCCCAGGTTATCTGTTCATTGACTTCCCAGCTCCCTGCACATGTGGTACACTAAATAGCAAGCATTGTGAGTTTCTCAAAGCTTCTTCAGGACCCCATTGTTTCTCACACAATTTATCTCTTGGACATGTTGCTCCTTCTGTTTGGAAAATCATTGCTCTTTCACTTCCCTGGCTAATTTTACTCATACTTCAGAGCTTAGTTACGGGCTCAACCTCTCTTGGAAACTATGTGTAGCCCTGTGGCTTTTTCTATGCAGCTATGAGACCCTGGGTCACCCCCCCAGCGTAGCTCTTGCCAAACTACATATTTATTGTGAGCCACTTTCATTAACCTGTAGGCAGTTCAAGAATAGGGTTGGCCTTGTGTGTATTTGTATCTCCAGCGACTGTCTTGAAGTGGTTACTCAATAAATGTGTGATAAATAAAAAAATGAAGAAGAGCCAGGCTCAGTGGTTCAGCCTGTAATCCCGTGCCTTTGGGAGACTGAGGTGAGTGGATTGCCTGAGCTCGCAGGTTCGAGATTTGCCTGGGCAGGCGAGACCTCATCTCTACAATAAATCAAAAATTAGCCGGGCATGGTAGCGCGCGCCTGCAGTTCTAGCTATTTGGAAGGCTGAGGCGGAAGGATCGCCGGAGCCCAGCAGGTCGATGCTGCGGTGGCCAGGAGCAGTCACTGCACTCCAGTGTGGGCGACAGTGAGACTCCAATTAAAAAAAAGATGAAAAAGAAGGGGGAAAATAGAAGGAAGGAAAATGAAAGGAAGGAAAGAAAGAAGAAGGGAGGAGAAAGAGAAGAAGAGGAAAAGGAAGAGAAATGTAGAGTACATGGGAGTGAAGAGGAGCAACAACTAAATCATACAGGAAATAAACAGTGAAGTCTTCAAAGAAGAGATGTTTGGGCCAAGTGTTGAGGTAAAGGGAGGAATTGTCCAGATAGAGTCACAACAAGGAGATTTCTAGACAGAGCCAAGAACACATGCTAAAGTGGCTGACTGTCCTATCTCCACAGAAAATATTTCAAATCTTTCCCACTGTCTTCAGTCTCTTACCTCACTACCTCTTTTCTCACCTATAACAAAATAATAGAAGCTAGTAGAAGACTTTCTCAGCTCCTCAGTTTGCTTCCTTACGGAGGTAAGTAAAATGGTAAGATGGTGGTTTATTTGTCAAGATTCAGTGACAGATACTAGAAAGTACTCTAGCTGGTTTAATTGGAAAATGTTTTCATAGAATAAACTAGGTACTTATAGAATCAATTGAGGGGCCAGAGGAGTAAGCTTTAGACTGGACATTCAGGAATAATTCCCAGAGGAATACTCTAGAACTGGCTTGTGGAAGAGTCATTATTTCTGTCACAGTTGGAAGATGCTGTTGCAGTACTGGCTTCAGCTTCACAGCACTGGAGCCAGTGCAGAGATCACACAGCTGTTGGTTCCAGGAGCACATGGCTTTGTAATTTTAGAGATCAGAAAACTGCCTCCTGAAGCATGCTGTGCTTGCTAAAATATATGGAAAAAAATAAATGCCTCTCTTTAAACAATGCATTCCAAATTTAAGTTTCCTATGAATGTGTGTGTTTGGCAAAATTGAAGTCACATATGAAACTCTAGCTGCAAGAGAGTCTGAGAAATGTGGTTTTTTGTTGTCCCACTGCAGGGACAAGCTGGAAGGATGCTAAGAGAGACACTGAGGGGCAACTATTGTATATACTACATTTTCCCACATCTGCTCAGGTATAATAAGCAGAAATGGTCTGCGTATGACAGTAAGCATAAGTCACACCTTTTTGCTGGGTGATTTCTCCTCCTATTCCTTGGCCACTCTGTGGGACTATGCAGGGTTTGTGTACCTTTATGTCCATAGTAGAAAGTGGAGCTAACACTTTCACAGTCTTCAGTGAAGCCCATACTCCTTTTCTGGGTTCCCACCTGGCAGCTTAGAGACCAACTTAGCATCAGCATGTCTGGTACTCATGTGGTAGCTGACTCAAATCTAACATTCTCCTATGGGAAGTGTAGTCGGCAAAGCATAGGATGGGCAGGAGAGGTTTTGTCCTACTGTTATCCCTACTCCTCAATAGCTGTGTGACCTTGGACAAACTAATTAAATGCTCTGGATCTCATCCAGTGCTTCATAACACCAAAACGCTCACCCATGAAGGGAAGGTGGTCAGGAGAGCAGCAGCTGCTTCACTGCCACAGATAACTTCATGTCTTCTGTCTTTGCATCACTTCCTCAGATTCAAAGTCTTCAGTCGGAGTATCTGGAAGGGAGAATTTGATTCTTTTGGATTATGCTGGGGAAAGTAGAGCCTTCTCTCCTTTGAAGACATAACTAGTGGGGGATTTATCAAATGGGGAGCGGGCTTAATTAATGGATGGAAAATTAGATAGAAACTACATTGTGAACACTTGCATAATTATATGTCTATTTAAATAGGGATTGTCTACTTTTGCCTTCTCCTGAGCTCATGAACTCATAATTTTATCATGAACTCATAATTTTAATTGCTAATTGTATTTTTTCTATTACATCTTAAAACAAACACATACTATTAAAAATATATTCTGAAATCTGAAATTACAACATGTACAACACACACTTTGGAAACACAAATGTGTAAGCAGCATGGGAAGTGTTGACAGCATTAGTGTGGCAGGTCAACCATTGTTGGTAGATCTGTGTGCATCAGTCAGGGTTCTGTGGGACATGCAATAGAAATGGACTCAGAATGATTTAAACAGAAATTTATTGAACAGTCTTTGAAAAAAAAAGTATTAAAAAAACAGATTAGTTTCTAGAATCATTAGGAAGGATGGAGACCTGGCTCATAAAATGGACAGAAATCAAGGGAGGTTTTTGTAGGGAGTGGAGGAAAAGTCAAAGAAGGACTCAGACAGACCGCTCACCAAGAAAGAAGTAGTCTGTTGTAACATTATTGTCTTCTTTAAAAGCTAGAAAACTGGAGATTATTTTGAGGTTAGACATCTTTATGCTCAGGCTACCAGGTACTAGTTGAGCCTTGTGCTAGTCACAAGAGAAGCAGTGAATGACAAGATGAGGACAGGGGTATGTCAGAAGTATGAGCTGTGGTCCTTATAGCAATGAAGCTGGCCTAATGCTACCTTTAGAAGCACTGTACAACTGCACTTCCTGTGGAAGCCTCACCCAGGAGGTAGTTTCATTGCTGAATCACACAGGAAAAAACTGAGGCTCAGAGAGGTTTAGTAACTTATCCTAGTTAGTAAGTGGTGTTGACAAGAATCAAATCCAGATCTTTCCGACAGAAAGCCAGGAATCATCACATATTTGTGCTTCTTCTTGGTAAAGGGTGTCTAACAAGCTCAAACAAGTCAAAATTGAAATACCACAAAGACGATCCAAACAGTCCGTGAGGACAAGAGATAGCAAGTGGCTCAGGGATCAGGAAGGCTTTGTAGAAAAGGAAAAATATTATTTTCCCTCAATCTTCATAAGTTCTTGGTTGGAATAAACCCCTGTAACAAGAGACAAATCGACAGGAGAAAAACAAACAGAAATTTATGAACATATACATTCCATAGATACTTGAGAGACACCCAGGTTCTCAAAGAGATGGCCTTGAATTCCAGCCTATATAACATCATCAGAAAAGAACAGTAAAGTTTTAGAGAAGTGGCAAGACAAAGGAAAAGGACTTTGAATCTTTAGGGGTAGCAATATGTGGGGTGGCAAATAAATGTTAGATACAGGCTAGTTAGTAGAGCGTGTTAATATAAATTCCACTGGTGCCATCTTCAGACTCATAAGGGTCTAAAGTTGTGTTCAGTGGCTAATCTTTGTCCTCCCTGGTAGAAGGGGCAGGGAAAGTGGGATATCTTTTGTTGCTGTAAATTTATGTTCTGCTATTAGGCAGATAGGAGGAGAGCATAGAGTTTTCCAGCATCTGCTTCTTCTTGGTTGCCATTCTTAGGCAAGAGGCACATTTTGGCATGGCATATTCTGTTTTCCCACAGGTTAGTAAAGGAAATGGGTTGGATATGGTCTCCAAGGGTTTGCCAGGATTTCAATAGGTAAATATGTGCAAGAAGGAGGAGATGGAAGTCCGAGGGAGCAAAACAAGCCAAAGGAACCTGGGGTGGGGAGCGTTTTAGAGACAGTGAATATGCTCCATGTGGCAGGCATAGGGGAATGCATGGAGGGACGAAAGAGCAATGGCAATGGGGAGCCTGCCATGGAGGATCTGGATTGGCATGAGGAGCTGGGGGTTTCCTTCCACCTGGGGAAGGAGGCATTCACATTTCAAGACTGGGGGCCGCAGGCCTGATACTATTAGAGTTATGATTTAAAACAGCTACTCACAAATACTTTAATATCTCATACCAGTATTCTTTTTTAAAATGTAGGAAACCAACTTTTAATTTCCATAAGGCCATTACTAAGAATAACAAGGTGCACCTACTGCAAGTATTAATTCATTTTAAAAAGGCAATTTTTACATTTCCTCTCCCCTCAGTGAGACATGATCTCAGAACAACCCTTCTCAAGAAAGAAGCATTGACGACAGCACCCAAACATGTTTAAATATCAAGCACGAGGCTGGCTCTTGGTTTTCTTGTTTCATTTGGCTCACTACTAAAGCTGGCACTGGTCTAAGGACCAACATGTAGAAACCACTGCTCTGGAAGAGCTGGCAATAGCATAGAAGGCAGATTGGAGGTGGGGAACTTCCAGGGAGAAGAGAAATTTCAGTTTTTAAGGAGCTTGTCTTAGTCAGTGTGGGCTGCCACAACACAATACCACAGGCTGGGTGGGTTAAACAACAGGAATGTATTTGCTCACTGTTCTGGAGCCTGGAAGTCCTAGATCAAGGTCCAGCAGGATTCAGCTTCTGGTGAGGGCCCACTTCCTGGCTAATAGACAGCTGACTTCTCACTGTGGCCTTTGCTTGATACATGTGCAGAAATGGGGCAGCGAGAGTGCTCTGATGTCACTACCTCTCTTTATAAGGGCACTAGTTCTATTTTGTCAGCCCCCCTCTTAGGACTTCATTTAGCATTAATTACTTCCTTATAAGTCCTGTCTTCAAATATAACCAAGTTGGGGTTAGGACTTCCCAATATATGAATTGTGGAGAAACACAGTTGAGCCCATACAGAGCTATTGCAATAGTTTAGACAAGCGGTTCTAACTAGGGGAGGTGGAGGCATGTGAAAAAGTCAGATGTAGGAGGAGGCAGGATGGAGATACACAGTATTCATGTCATACCCTGCAATTCCATGACCATATTTGACAAGATTAATTGAACAGACAACTCTCTCGTGGGATCAAAGACACAACCTCACAGTCTTTTCAGTCCCATACTTCAGGCAGCTTTACCAGTAGATCTGAGAGGGCATGTAACCCTGTGCTATCACATGGGATGCTATGAAGGGAGGTGGGATCAGAACAGAGATGAAGGAATCACAGATAGACCTGATGTTACAGACCTGGGAATCTGGGAGAAGTGTAGTAAGTAGAATTATAACCCCCAAAGCTATCTATGTCCTAATGCCTAGAACCCATTCACATGTTACATGGCATAGGAAAAGAGACTTTGCAGATGATTTCAAACTAAAGATCTTGAGATGGGAAGATTGTCCTGGGTTAGCCAAGTGGGCCCAACGTAATCCCAAGGGCCCTCAAAATAAGAAGGCAGGAGAGTGAGTCGGGGAAGGAGATGCAATGATGAAAGGAGATTGGAATGATGCAGTGATGAGGCAAGGAATGTGGGCAGCTTCTAGGAGCCAGACAAGGCAAGAAATGGAATATCCCCTAGAGTCAGAAGGAAGACAGCCTTGCTGACACCTTAATTTTAGCCCAGTGCCACCGGTGCCAGACTTCTGACCCATAGAACTGTAAGATGATACATTTGAGCTGGGCTTGGTGGCTCAGCCTGTAATCCCTCACTTTGGGAGGCTGAGGTAAGTTGATTGCCTGAGCCCGCGGATTCGAGACCCGCCTGGGCAACTTGGTGAGACCTCATCTCTACAATAAATCAAAAAAATTAGCAGGGCGTGGTAGCACACGGCTGTAGTTCCAGCTACTTGGAAGGCTGAGGCAGAAGGATCACCGGAGCCCAGCAGGTCGAGGCTGCTGTGGCCGGGAGCATGCCACTGCACTCCAGTCTGGGTGACAGAGTGAGACTCCAACTCAAAAAAAAAAAAAATGATACATTTTTATTTTAAGCCACCTAATTGATAGCAGCTTGTCACAAAAACAATAGGGAACCATTAGAAGAACGGTTATGTCATCAAAAGAAATAGAGCAGACAGAAGGAAGCCAAGGCTTGTTTGGAGAGATCAGAATTGGGGTGGGAAGCTAACAGATTCTGCCTAGGACATTCTGGATGTCATATGCATTGTACCGGGTCCACTGGTTAGCCAAGTGGGCCCAACGTAATCCCAAGGGCCCAGTGTCCACCAACAGCTAGAACTTCAGGAATAGAAAGGAAGGAACAACAGTATTTTAAGATGGAAAGAAGTGGGTAATAATTTATATGTTTTTTGAGTACCTATAAGGTTTTTGCTTCTTTCACCAAGTTATTTTATTTAATCCTCATGATATCCCAGAAGTGTTTTTTTTTTCCCAGATAAAATGGCCTAGGTTCACATCTAGGTTCAATCTGATTCTAGATGGAGTAAGTTTCATCATTATGTGGTGCCATCGTTCTATTGCAGCACTGAAGAAGGACATCAAGGGAGTTTCTAGCAGATATCCTGAATCTTCTCAGTAACACAGAAAGTGGGGTAATGTCAGGGTTAGCAGGTCACTTTGAGGGGAGGTAAATAAAGTTAGAGTAATGGTGATGGGAGAGGAGATGAATCTTTGGTAGCCTGGAGGAAATGCTTCTCAGAAGGAAAATTTCTTCATACCATGAGGTCATGGACTTTAAGTCCAGTGGGTGTTATGGGTGATGCCATCAGTGACTCACTGTCTGTTGACCCAGTGGAGGGAGGGATCTGAGGTTGGGCAGTGGTCAGGGGATCCGACTCCTCCTGCCCCCACAGTATCTATTCTTGGGTCTCCTCATTGTGGGGGATGAAGGTGTGCAAGGGGATTTCCCCATTGTCGGAGGGCTCCAAGGAGACATGAAAAGTAACTTCTGATTTCCAGACTTGGATACTTGTTGGCTCAAAGAGCTGGGGTGTTTTGAGTTTCCTGTACCTCCTTCTGGTCCATATAGGATGGCACTGAGCTGGGAGTCAAAAGACTTTGATCTTGGTCTACTCCAGTGGCTTATAACCCTGGGTGCACAGCTAACATTTATTGGGCACTTGGCATGTGCCAAGTAGCCTTATGAGACAGATTCTTTTTGACTCCCATCGTATTGATGAAGAAACAGAAGTGCAGAAAGACTCAGTAACTTGACCAAGGTCACATAAGTAATAAGTGGTGATGCTGGAGTTTAAAACCAACTCCAAATCTCACATTTGATCCATGAATTAAACATGATCGTGGTTTCCAGAAACTCACAGTCCCAATGAGGAAACAGATACAATCATAAGTTACCATAACACAGTGTAGCAATGTAGAAATAAAATAAAGGCATGGCAGACAAGGAATTTATGGCAAAGGCCCCCAAAGTAAATGCAACAACAACAACAAAAGTAAGTGGGACTTAATTATACTGAAAACCTTCTGCACAGTAAAATGAGTAATCAACAGAATAACTAGAAAGGGAGAAACTACTCACAAACAACATATCTGACAAAGGACTGACATCCAGAAACTGCAAAGGGCTCAAACAAATCATCAAGGAAAACACAAATAACTCCATTTAAAAGTGAGCAAATGACACAAACAGACATCTATCAAAATTAGATATTCAAATGACCAACAAACATATGAAAAGATTCTCAACATCACTAATCATCAGAGAAATGCAAATTTAAACCACAGTAAAATGCTATCTTACACCAGTCAGAATGGCCATTATTAAAAAATCAAAAGACAGCCGGGCTCAGTGGCTCAGCCTGTAATCCCGCGCCTTGGGAGGCTGAGGTGAGTGGATTGCACGAGCCTGCGGTTTCGCGACCCGCCTGGGCAACTTGGTGAGACCTCATCTCTACAATAAATCAAAAAAATTAGCCGGGTGTGGTAGCGCGTGCCTGTAGTTCCAGCTACTTGGAAGGCTGAGGCAGAAGGATCACTGGAGCCCAGCAGGTCAAGGCTGCGGTGGCCGGGAGCAGCCACTGCACTTCAGTCTGGGCGACAGAGTGAGACTACAACTCAAAAAAAAAAAATAAAAAAATAAAAAGACAATAGATATTGGCGCAGATGCAGTGAAAAGGGAATACATACACTGTTGGTGGGAATGTAAATTAGTATAACCTCTATGGTAATCAGTATGAAGATTTCTCAGATAAATAAAAGTAGATCTACTATCCAATCCAGCAATCCCACTACTTGACATCTACCCAAAGGAAAAGATATCATTATACAAAAAAGACACCTGTACCCGGATGTTTATAACAACACAATTCACAATTGCTAATATGTAAAACCAGCCCAAATGCTCATCAGCCAATCAATGGATAATGAAAATGTGTGTGCATGTGGACACACACACACTCACACTCATACACACACACACACACACACACACACCATGGTATGCTGTTCAACCATAAGAAAGAACAAAATAATGTCTTTTGCAGCAATTTGGATGGAACTGGAGACTGTTATCCTAAGTGAAGTAACACAGGAATGGGAAACCAAACACCACAGGTTCTCATTCATAAGTGGGAGCTAAACTAAAGGTCTGCAAAAGCATACATAATGGGAACCCTGGGAGGAAGCTCTAATGCTGATGGAGGAATGTACAGGGGAGACTACTCAAGGGGGGTGGCCTCACAGCTGGTCTCAGGTGGATGAACTCCTGGCTAGAAGAACATTGTAGGTAGAGGGAGAACATACGCAAAGGCATGAAGATGGTGGATGTGTTCGGGAAGGGTGAGTAGGGCTGACAAACATGGTGAGTCAGGAGCTTGTGACATTAAAGGCTGTTGCTGGCACAGCTGATGAGTGAAGATTCTGTGGAAAGAAAACCCTAACATTTCCATGAATCCTAGAACTATGCTGATTATACATCATCTCTCACGAGAACCGCAGACATTTAGGCTTACTTATCCTGCTCATCATGTTCCTTTTAAACATGTGTCAGGGTACATTTTTTATGAAAATGGATAAAAAATGTAAACTCTATACATAGTCATAGGCTTCACAGTTTGTCATTCAATCAATATAGTCATCTGACAATGAGGCACAACCATCTGCTCAGAACTTTTTTAAAATAGGAGGAAATTTATATCCGAGTTCCACATCTCCTGAGAACCGTGCACCTCAGAAATCTCCTTCCCATTTTTGATCCTCAGTTGGGTAAGATGACACTAACAGTGTGTTATAAGTATTTTTCATGTTTACTACCCAGTCTTCAAAATTAAACACTTCAAATAGCTGCATAATTGCCCATAAAGGTAGCGTTATTGGTTAAATTTCTTTTTTTTGCCCATTGAATTTTCTTTTATTACTTTGCTATTTTTACTTATTTAAAATAATTATGTGATTTTATCTTTTGCATTATTTAATATTGAATCATTCTCTGAAATGGAACTAATGGATCAAAGATTGGTAATATTTTTATGGTTTTTGATACACATCACTCAATCACCTTCTGAAAAAATTAGGAGAGTCTTTGGTTGGCATCACATTTCACTGCAATCTCACCAATGTAGGAAAGTGTGCTTTTCCTAATTTTTTATAATTCATTAGATGTAATCACCTTATTTTAACTATGATTCCCCTGTTAATGATGAAAGTGAAGCATTTTCTATATTTTAATTTTTCCTTTGTACTTTACTTTTGCATATACTGTTTTGCTTACTTACCTGCTGAAATTCTGATGTTTTTCTTTCCAGTTTGCATGAATTCAAAATCACACATGATAAAATAAGCAAGGGGTCTTTCTTAGAAGCTAAATAAGGGAATAAACTAGAAAAAATAAAAGCAAAGGGATAGTGAATAAGGATACAAAAGAATCGTGTAGAGTTTGTTTTTATTTTTGAAGCTTCTCCAGGGTAATAATTCTTAACTTTTTGGAGATTATACATCCTTTTGTGATATAAGTCCTTACACCAAAATGAACCTGACCTAGTACATCAAATTTAAATGAGTTGATAGAGCCCTTCAGGTTAAGAATCTTTATTTTATAATAATTGCTTTAACCAAATTGTTTATTCAATTATTGTTTATGTTTACTTGTCTTAATAAAGAGCTATGTTGTTATATTTAATGTTAGGTTTACTGTTATAAATACTTTAATTGACCTTTATTTCTTTTCCTTTTTTTGTGTGTGAGAGTTTTGAGGTTATCACTAAATGGGCTTCAAAATGGGGGTAGGAATTTGACTTTATTACTCAGACCTCCAACTTCAAGCATTAAATGGTCCCAGTGATGTGGGAAACACAGATTCTAAAACAAAAATGACAGACTGAGGCCCTCGAAGGGCCTCAGATTGATCAGATTCAGAATTTAAAATAATTAGATTTAAAATGGTTAAAGTAAAAGATGGAATAAAAAAGTGAGCAAGAGACAAGAATAGCAAATGAGCTGATAAATTTGAGAATTACATTGAGTTTTTACAAATAATATAGTTGTTGAAATAAAAACTCCCAGGGAATAGGTTTAAACAGAATAAATATGGTTAAAGAAAAGCAATTACACTGGAAGAGTTTTAAAAATATTATCCAGAGTGCAGACCAATGAAATAAGGCAATCCAATATATGATGAACATGTTAAGACACTGCAATAGAATGAGAAGACCTAACGTGCCTCTAATATAGAAAACTATATTGAAGAGTTAATATCTGAGGATATTCCAGAACTGATAAACAAATGAATTCACAGACCCTGGAAACATAACTTACACAGAGGAGGATAAATAAAGAAAAATACACACAGAGAGACATTGTATTGAATCTGTAAAACACCAAAAAAATGTTTCACAAGTAGAATGGCAGCTGACTTCTCAACAACAATGGAAGCAAACAGTCAGTTAAGTGACATGCTCTGAATGCTGAGAGAAAAACTAACTGTTAATATAGCTTTGTGTACCTACCAAAACTTTATTCAAGAAGTGGTACACCGTAAAGACATTTCCCAACAAATAATGAATGAGTTTGCTTCCTAAGGAATATGTAAAGAATGTTTCAAAAAGAAGGAAAATTGATTTCCAAGGAATGGTATATTAGTTTCCCATGAGCTGTTATAACAAATTACCAGAGACTTGGTGGCTTAAAAGAACATAAATTTACTATCATCCAGTTCTACAGGTCAGAAGTCTGGCACAATTCTTACTGGTTCCTTACTTTTCCTACCTGCTAGAGCCATCTGCATTTCTTGGCTTGTAGCCCCCTCCTCCATCTTCAAAGTCAACAGTTATGGCTGAGTCCTTTACACATCTCATCACTCTGATCTCTTCTGCCTCCCTCTTCTACTTTTAAGAACCTCTGTGATTAGATTGAGTCTAACTAGATAAGCCAGAATAATCTTCCTATTTGAAGGTCAGTTGATTAGTAACCTTAATTCCATCTGTAACCTTAATTCCTTCTTTGCCTTATAACCTACCATAGTCAGATACAAACATTGTGTGTGTGTGTGTGTGTGTGTGTGTGTGTGTGTGTGTGTGTGTGTGTGTGTCTCAAGGGGCATTATTCTGCTTACCACAGGAGATCTGGGATTTAAGGAAGAATGGTGATCCAATAAATCAGTAAACATGTATTGCCTTCTTCCTAACTCTGGGAGTCCACACTCTCTTAGATGGGCTGCCTCTTCTTTCTGTTGTGCCACCAGAGACATACTAAGTCTATGTGTTGGACATTGATCCTAGGAACTAATTTCTGTACTGAATTCTGCCTGTTGACTTCCCTGAAACTTACCTCTTTCTCTCCATTTACCAAATGAAGATGTTTGCATTTGGCCTCTGCCTGTTGGAGTAACCAAAAGGTGTAGCATTCTGATTATCCACAGAGGTTTTGGAGAGGCTCTATGCTGCCATTTTTTAGACCATGTACTGCCTTTCAGGTGTAATAAGAATTCTGTCTTCCATTTGTCTAGGGATTAGCAGTTCACAAAGCATACCCACATGCAAGAGCTTTTGTCTAATAGAATTTGACAATTCTATAAGAGAAATAAAAGGCAAGTCAAGCATCATAATCTTCATTTCAGAGCTTAATCTCAGAGACGTTTAAAGTTTAGGGACAAAGTGAGGGTAAGTGAGAAGTTAAGGTTTGCTGAACTGATGTTTTCTGACTACATATATTGTGCTTTATTTGTGGAAGCATTATGGTGGTTAAGTGACTCAGAGTCAAACATCTCTGTGCCTCAGTTTCTTAATCTGTAAAATGAAGATAAGAATAATACATTCTGAAGATTATAGTGAAAAGTCAATGAGATGGTCTGTATGGTGACAGTTATTATTACTGTAATGGATGCTGTATTGTGCTGCCTAGAGTTCCACTTCCATCCCCACTCATGAGAATGGCCTACAGTTGAAAAGATCATATCTCTTCTCCAAGGGAAGTCTGCATCCAGTGATTGGTTAGTATGGGTATACAAAGGCCTGGATCTTTTGCCAAGTCTACCCCATCCCCTGGGGAATGGGCTGAGGCCTGCATTGTGACTCCATTGCTGCTTAACTCCTCTTTTTGCTCAGGCGTGGATCCTGCCATAACTCTCTAATAAATGCCCTACATGTTAATCTCCATTGCTTGCTAGGCTCTTTAGGCAAACATGAAAATCATTTTCTTTCAGTCAGGCCTCTTACCTGGAGTGGCAGAGGGGCCAGTGTGGGTTATGTGTGCACCCTGTATTTCTGCAACAGAATGAGACTGATTGGTCCTCCTGAGGTATAAGTCCACAACCTTGGCTTCCTGCCCTGAAACCCAGCCAACTGAGGCAGCCTCTAGGTCTGAGGCAACCCCAGACTTTGGGTTGTTCTGTTCCTGTGCACAATCTCCTTTCCCCAATGGTGCAATCCTTTGTAACAGATCACAGGTTGATCACACGTTCCTGTTACTGAACACAGGGAAGTTGGTAGCTTGGTCTCTCCAGGAATTCTGATGCACTGCAAAATACCATTGACTGAATGCTTCTACCTTCCCCATGGAAGCCCTTGGCCTCAGAAAAGGAAGCAAGTTCAAGTGACCAACATTTGGGGCAGGGCTTCCAAGGGCCCAGCCACCATGCTACATGAAAAAATCTACAAAGATATTCTTGGCTAGAGTTATTTTTTGAGGGTAGGACCCTATAGTCATCATCAGCTCTCCAACTCCCCTTCACCCAAACAAGCATATGATGTAAGGGGGAAATGCATACTGAAGAGTGGCTAGCTCTTCCTACACTTCAGGCCAGATTGCCACCCCAAAAGTCTTTGTTGGAACCCCTAACTCTGCCCCAGGTCCACGACTTGATAAAGTGAAGGAATGTGAGTCTTAAGCCGAGTCCCCTCTCACCATGTAGGCTCCTCCCCTTGTTTTTCCCCTTGAACATTACACTTCAGCTCTGATGACTTGCTTATATTTGCCTGAATCCCTCAGCCGTGCTTTCTTTTTCTTTGGAGTCTCTTTTTCTTCCTCTTCCCCCATTTTCATCCCTTGACCCGACCCCTAATCCTTAGTAGGGTATCCCCCCTCTGATCTCTCATAAAACCCTGTGTTTCTTCAGCTTCACGTATGTTATATTACACAGTGATGTAGTTTTCTGGAAGTGTGAACACCACTAATCCCATTAGGACAACACATGTCTACTTTATTCATCTTTGTATCCTCAGAATCCAACATGGTACTACACACAGTAGATAGGGAGTAAGTATTCATGGGGCAAACACACATTAGGAAGGACTCTTTTGTTGGGGTATTGGTTGTTGTTGCAAGTGACAAAACCTCTCCTTGAGTTAGCTGACAGCTCTACCATCTTGTATTTTGCAGTTTTGCCGCTGACAAAAGGAAGAGAAACTGCTCCTCTTCCTTCAGTTTCAGCTTGAACAACATAAAATAGATTGAGATTAGTCTTGGTTGGGTTATGTACACAATGTACTGTGGCTGAGGATGGGGTAAGCTGGTTGGAGTGTTTGCAATATTATTCACAATAGACAAGATGTGGAAACAACTTAAATTCTAAATTGCCAGATGAATGGATAAATAAATTGTGGTATACATATACTGGAGAATTATTCAGCTTTAAGAAAAAAAAGGAATCCTGCCATTTGTGATGACATGGATGGACCTGGAGGGAATTATACTAAGTGAAATAAGATAGACACAAAATCGCTTTTCGGCATCTTGGCTAAGATCAAGTGTAGTATCTGTTCTTATCAGTTTAAGACAGACACAAGAAGACATATACTGCATAATCTCATTTACATGTGAAATCTAAAATAGTCAAACTTTAAGAAGAAAGTAGAACGGTGGCTGTCAGGGGCTGGGAAAAGAGGAAATGAGAAGTGATGGCTAAATGGTGTAAAGTTTCAGTCATGCAAGATAAATAAGTTGTGGAGAGCTATTATATAACATAATTTCTATTGCTAACAACATTGTATTTTACAGTTAAAATTGCTAAAAGAGTAGATCTTATGTTACATGTTCTTACCAAAAATAAGAAAAGGAAAAAAGGGACTGGAGGAAACTTTGGGAGGTGATGGATATGTTAATGGCCCCAGTTGTGATGGTTTCACGGGTGTACACTTATCCCCAAACTAATAAAAATGTATATATTAAGTATGTGCAGTTTTCATATGTCAATCATACCTCAATAAAGTGGCTTAAAGTTGGTTAGAGTAAAAAAAGGAGGCATTGCTCCCCAACTTGAGGCAAGGTGCTGGGGAGGTAAAACCTCAAACATGTGCTATTGAACCAGCAAATTCATGTCAATGGACTTTGTGCCCTGGAATGTACTATGCTGAGGTAGCAAAGAATTCCTCACACTTGTTAACCTGGGCCTTACTGGAGTCTTCCTCTTCTGTGTTTTCATTTTTATTGACTCCTCAGTTTCTTTATGTGTTGCCTACTGGTTTCTGGAATTATTTAAGTAAGACTTTGGTTGCAAGAGACAGACATGCTTGAGCTAGCTTCCGCTATAATGGAGAGTT
Organism: Carlito syrichta; assembly: GCF_000164805.1. Classification (NCBI taxonomy): domain Eukaryota; kingdom Metazoa; phylum Chordata; class Mammalia; order Primates; family Tarsiidae; genus Carlito; species Carlito syrichta. The sequence goes on along the minus strand of NW_007000793.1, from coordinate 97,468 downwards.
TGTGAGCTGTGACACAGTGACAGGAAGTGCAAACAAGTCTCACAAGAGATGCTAACTGGGAACAGGAAAAATTATGAGAAATTAGGGCAGCCACAGTATTCGCATTTCTGTGTCTGTCTGCTTGTTCTTGCTTAGCAGAATGGCCTTCTCTGCTTCTCTGTGTACCTGCAGTAGATGGCCATTCTAAAGCCTATGGATTTAGGAATGCTCAGTTTGAGAGCAATTACATACTTCCTGGCCTTTGAGCTCCAGTTTTATATTACTGACAGTGGATTCATGTGAAGGAGTTGCCCACCACTGGTCTAACCAGTTGTGCCCTGGGACAAGGTCAGGTATATATCTGACTGGCTCTGTGTGAATTGTGGTGTTAATGGAGGTAGTCCCCAGAAGAGTGTGGATCATGGGTTAAGCAGAGTCTGCATATCTTGAGCTTAATTGATGTGAACTTGTATGTTTCAATGTGTAACAACTTATGAAGTTACACTCAGGAGTTTTATTTTTCTAAAGGGATGTATGAGTGTGTATGTGGGTGAGAGAGAGGGAGGGAGGGGGGAGATGAAGACCCGCACGCGAGAGAACGAGAGAGAGAGAGAGAGAATATGTATTGGTTTCCCATTCATCTTTCTATGGGCCAAGTCCTGGGCTATGAGCTGGGGATACAATGGTGAAAAAAACAGACATGGTCCAGTTCTTGCTGTGACTTGCCCAGGAAGGCAGATAATATACAGAGGATCACACAAATGCAGCATCTGAGCTGAGATCTTAAGGGTGAGATAGTTGACTAGTCAGTGGAGTGAGTAGGAGAAGGGTGTTCCACAAAGAGGATTAGACTGTATTAAGGTCCTGGGGTGGGAGGAAGAGGTGAATTTGAGGAACCAAAAGAAGGATGGTGTGGTTGGAGTTCAGAGAACAAAAAGGGTTGTTCTACAAGTTGAGTTTAGAGCCAGGCCAGGCAATCTTTTATGGACTCTGTAAAAACTTTATGGTTTTTCTGTGACTACAAGGATTTATAGACATCAGTATTATAAAAGTGATCCTACTTCTTTTCAAACCTCAGATTCACTGCTCTGGCCTCATGTGCATAAACTAGCAGGAAGTAGGTAGTGCTGCCTCCTCCTCCCCTAGTTGCAATGAAGGGATTCACCCAAGTTCTTAGTCTTCCCACAGTACACAGGGGCCCTGCCATTGAACTTGAACCCGGCTTGTGGTTGACTTTATTCCCACAGTAGGACTTCCCTTTGAAATCCTTGGGGTCTCTTCTGCCAGAGGACCTCACCTGGGGGGGTCGGGGGACTGTCTCAATAGAAGAGAGGGATACTAATAACATTAAACCTTAATATCTCACTCTTTCATTCCTGATGCTTCCCCGTTGCTAACTTCTACCTCTGCCCTTTCTTCTTCCCATCCTTTCTTCTTACCCACAGCCAGGGCTGGCAAGACAGTGCTGGAGTGAGTGGTCAGTTACCATCACTGGGATTCGAGCACCTCAGCATTCTTTAGAAGCCTTCCCCTCACTCAGGGGCCAAGGGTCCCCAGCCACCTGGAATTGCCAAGTTCTTCAATGCCAGCTCTCTCAATCTTCTGGGAGTCTTCTGCTCTCAGTCTTCTCCATCTCAGGGATATTGGACTCCATGCTTCTCAGAGGCACTGAGCACCTTAGGCCAAGTCACTTGTCCCCTCAGAGATTTGCAGCCTTGGAAGAGAAGTAGATGGGCCTGGAAAGGAGAGTTCTGCGGTGGGCCAGGCACTGGGGGATTAGTGATGCTTATAAATGGCCCCTTCACCCTATATGTGCCCAGTGTTGGGGCCTCCAGGGAATCCCCAGTCTTGTGTGCTGATCAACTTGCAATCTGGTCCTGACTGCCAGCCTAGTTAGCTCTCACATGACTGACCCCAGGCTACTCAGGTCCCTGGGTCCCCAGGGATGGAATTCAACCCCAAACCTGTGAAAATAATGGCTAATATTTAAATCATGCTGACAATATTCCAAGTACCTTACATTTGTGAGCTCAGTCCTCACAAAAATGCCATGAGGTGGGTAATAGTCTTACCCTCTTTTTACAGATGTTGCCAAGATCACACAGCTGTAGTTCATGAGGCTAAGATTTGAACCTCTGACCACCAGAGGCCACCTCACCGCATCCTTCTTCTGTTGTCATAATAAATAAGCAGAACACTATGTTGACAAGACAGGCTGCCCTGGCCAGTTTCCAGGCAGCTCCAATGACCAACTTTCTAGGTTTACAAAGTTGATGTTTACAAAGTTTCCAGGTTTACAAATTTAGTTCCTGATTCTTTAGCCAACAGGCATTTCTCTACAAAAGCTGCTCAGAAATTCCCAGCCAAGCCTTAGAAACCTTGGCATTCTAGCTTGGTGAGCCAAGGAGGAAGAGAGCAGGAAGTGAGAGCCTCATGGGAAGTCCCTGTGGTTGGGAGCACCCCGACCAGCACCTTTCCTGTCGGAGCTCTCTGCACCTTCCAGTCCCAATCAGGCCATGTGTGTTGGATGAAAGGATCCTGGGAATGAGTTCAGGCCTCTACAGGGTTAAGAGAAGCTGTAGGATCCCTACCAGCTCCCCATTGAGAAGTTTATGAATTATGAACTCTTCTGCAAGCAAAGGAAAACTGTCTTTCTCCATCAGAAGAGACAGATTGAAAGTGGCAGGGTCCAGGGCAGCCATTAGGCTGGTCTGCCTCTTACTCTCTCCTTTATCTTGAGGCATTGCCTGCAACAAGGCCCTACTTAAATGCACACACTTTGTAAAGCATTTTATAGTCTGTGTTTCATTCATACCTCCAGCAACTCCCTAGTCTAAGGTAGGACAAGGAGCATCAGAGCTATTTTGCAATTGTCAAATTGAGGCCCAGGGGCAGAAATGGTGTGCCCAGACCCACATGGTTGGCTGCAGGCCTGGGGCCCAGACCCAGGACTTCAGCCTACCTGGGAAGCCTTTGCCACTGTTCTGCAAGCATCAGCCTGAGAGTCTTAAGCATCCATGAGTTGTCTGCTCCCTGATGGCAGGTGCAGAGGCATGAAGCTAGAGCAGGTCAGTTCTGAATGGCAAAGGGGAGGAGAAGTGTTTAAACATCAGGTGGTTCCAGAGAAAGTGGGGGGAGAGTATCTGGCTTCATGGACAGTGTCACAGCAGAGGTCAGCTTTGGAGCTGGACACCTCATTTCTCCCTAAGCTATAACCTCCAGGTGTTCAAACACACTAAGAGAATCTCCACCCAAAGGCCTTTACTCTTGCTGTTCCATTCACCTGGGGATATTCTTCCCCTTCCTTGGCCACCAGGTATTATACCTCAGGTCTCTGTTCCAATGTCACCCTCTCACACAGGCCTTCCCTGGCTACTTTCACTGCAATAGCCATCCATTCCTAGGTCCCTCAAAAGCCTGTCTTGCTTTTTATTTCTCCTATACGATTTACTATCCTATGAAGTTGGTTCGTGTGTTAACTTGTTTTTTGTCTGCTTTCTTTCATTAGAATATTTGGGACCTTATCTGACTCATTCCCAATTCCTGGAAGAGTGACCACCACACAGGATTAAACCAGGACAGTTTTGGGATGAATGTATGCATGCATGCATGGGCTAGTGGCAGGTGGGGTTCGGTGGGCACAAAGGCCCAGCTCAGTTCCCTACATATGACCTCCAGTTTTACGTAAATAAGAACCAGTTTGGTTTCTGCTAGCCTGAGTCACCGTTCTGGAAGCTAGGCCTGGCTTGGCATCAGGTCAGCAGTCAGCCTGCCCACCTCCTTGGGCTGGCCGGCACTGTGTACGTGTGTGGGCGGGGAGGCCAAGTTCCTCCTTCAACTCTCCTAGGTGCTGGGGAAGGAGGGACAGCTCCACCCTGGGAGGTGCTGTGGCCCAGGTGCAGCCAGAATGCTTCTTTATATGCAGCAGCTGAATCTGGAGCCAGAGGTTGGAAGACCTCGGAACACCTTGTATTCTATCAGGCTCTCCCCATGGCTTTAGGTAAGCTCTTTCCACTCTTACTTTTCCATTTGAAAAATATGGGAGATGAAAATGTCTACCACTAGGGTTTACCAAGGCTTTCAGATTCTGATGGCAAGCATCAATGTCAAGCGCATAGTGCTCCAGACCTGTATGGGAAACCCAGGCACTGGGAGGTCACAGTCTCCATGGGAGACCACGCAGGTGTTCTGAGGCAAGGGCTGCAAGCCTAATGTCTGCTATGCCAGCATGTAAACAGAGGGATGTACCTGCTGTGAGAAAAGTCATGGAGTCCTTGGTGTCTGTTGGTTATTTTCCATGGTTTGTTAGAAGCAAGGAAATTAGAGAAATATCTCTGTAAAATGAGGGAAAGAATGGTGTGAGCTCAATGAGAAATGCTAATAGAATCTGGCACAGGGCCACGGGGTCTGAGAGGTGATAGGGAAGGGTGGGGACTGTGGAGAATTAAGGGCTTGGCATTAGTCAGTTCCAGCAGATTTTTATCATAAGACAATTTATAAAGCATTTACAGTCTGTATTTTATTCATCCTTCCAGCAACCCCCTAGTCTAAGGGTAGGACAGGGAGGTTCAGGTAGCCTGAACTTCTGATTTTTCAAGAAGAGTCATATTCTGGTTTTATTATATGTAGTATTCCGATTAAATGAAACAAAAAAAGCAAGCAATTAAAAGGAAGGACTATCATTACTCACATTTTTAGAAGAGGAAATGGACACAGAGAGATTAGGTAATTTGTCCAAAGCCAGACAGCCAGGAGAGAAGTTGAGGTTGACTTCGGACAGTCTATCTTCAAACCACTACACTCTTATGGGACACAGATACTGAATGAAATCATGAAGGGTGAATTGCTTTATAAACCACAAGCAGTTATTCCAATGGCAATGGATCCTCCCCTTTCTCCCAATGGGTACAGACTCTACTGGGTTGTGTTAAAAGGTTATCCCATGGTCTTATATACTTTTCAAATGTAGAATGCTGGCACCACTCTCAGAACCAAATAGTGATATATTGTAAAGAAATCGCTATGCTTAACAATGGTTCATTCCAAAATATTTTGAAATGGCACATGGTAGGTGCCAAATAAATGTGCGTGAACTTGAATTGAATTGAATTCAGGAATCAAACACAAGTAAGCCCTTTGAAAACACCACACTTTCTGGGAGGTGGAAGCAAATTCTCCATCTACAGCCAGGAGTATCAGCATTTGCCAAAAAGAAAATAGGGCTCTTGATCAGAATAAAAGTGAATGATCATATTTTATTTGCTATAGTTTCTTTCCTGAGTGGCAGACTCACTAAGACTTTGGATACTCTTGTGTGACTGATGTCTACCTGTCTGTCTGTATGTATGTATGTATGTATGTATATCTAGATAATAAAATGCATGTCTATCTAGTAAAATGAATCACATTTCTGCCAATAAAAATAGGCTGAACTGGCAAGGTACAATGATGAACATTTATTTAATTGTGCCTGTAATTTGTGGCATCAGCCACCAGAGGCACCAGTGCCTTTTAAGTGTTCAAATTTAGAGTAACCAATTATCCCAGTTTTTTAGGGACTGGGGAGTTTGCTGAGATGTGCAATTTTCAGTAATAAAGCCAAGAAAGTTCTGGACAAACCAGGGCAATTACCATAACCAGGTAAAAAGCTTTCCCTGTAAGCTAAGGTTTTAGAATCATTTCTTTTTTTTTTTTTGAGTTGGAGTCTCACTCGGTTGCCCAGACTGGAGTGCAGTAGCCACTCCCGGCCACCGCAGCCTGGCCTGCTGGGCTCCGGCGATACTTCCGCTTCAGCCTTCCAAGTAGCCGGAATTACAGGCATGCGCTACCACGCCCAGCTGATTTTTTGATTTATTGTAGAGATGAGGTCTCGCCAAGTCGCCCAGGCGGGTCTCGAACCCGCGGGCTCAGGCAATCCACTCACCTCAGCCTCCCAAAGGCACGGGATTACAGGCTGAGCCACCGAGCCTGGCTCATTTCTTTCTTTACTACCAAAAAACCTCCCCAGGTTTTATGAACTAAATAATTGCTCTATGAGATATGAGTTCAGACCAAAAGAAATACCCTAAGAACAAATATAATTCTTGTTTCTGCTAGCCATACAATTAAGCAGAGAGGAAACATGTCTGCTGCCTCTTCAGCAGGTCTGTAGTGTGGGAAATAATAATCTTTCTGGTTTTTCTAGGATCTGGGGCAAGTAATTTCAACTTTCTGAACCTTGAGCTTTTCTATAAAGGAGCTATGAGTATATAAAAATTTTGAAAGTGGGTGTCAATATGTCCGCCTTGCACAGTTGTTTTGAGGACTAGAAGAGATCTGTATGAAAGTGTAACACAGAGCCTAAAACACAGCAGGCAAGGGATATAGTTGTCCCTTCCCCCAGAGCTTCTGTGCTCCCTCTCCTCCTGCCTGCAGCGAGATTATACAGCTAATCATCAGAGCCAAGAAGGCAAGAGCAAACATGTGCTTCTGAAAACAAACGATAGCCAGATGAAAAATGACTTTCAGTGCAGATCCATATTAAACCCATAAACTGCAAAAACCATCTTGGAAGACTCTGAACCTCAGAAAGAATTCATAGGAAGTTTATCACTTAGATATGTAGGGCAGCAAACTTCTTGTAGAGCAGAGATAGTTAACAGTTGGATTATACACATCTCCTGACTGCCCTTCACCAGCCAGGAGAGCAAATATGGGCACACTTATAGGCAGCTGCTTGGTGGGAAGAGATGCCCAGGAGGACAGCTGTCTCCGAACCTGACCTATTGCTGTCGGGAGATCCTACTAAGCTGCTGGATTTCGTTAAAATTAACTCAACCACCTAGAAGGGCTGGGTAGGTGGGGACTGACATAAAGAAGACCTCAGATTACACAAAGGGGTTCTGAATTTCTTGTCCTTCTGCCTCTTCTTTGTAATAATACATTTACCCATGACCCAGAAAGAGCAACTGGAGTCTTTGTGCCATTGCGTTAGCAAAAATTTACAAAGTTTGAAGAGCAATACTGCCTGTGTTGTGTGGTGTATGCTGTGACACTCAGGATTTCAGAGATTGACTGAAAACCCTAAATATGAGATGAAGCCATTACAAAGCAGAGTGAGCATCTGTCTACTCCAAGCCGGATTCTTACACTTTACAAATAGTGCTTGGGAGGCACAAATGCAGCTCCAGGAGGCACTGAGATTCATTAAGGTTTCCTGACAAACTGGATTTATCAGTGAGGATTGTTTCTGCAAAAGGAACTTGAGACTTGAGGAGTGAGCCATTTGGGCTAAGGAGGGAGGTTGGAGTTGGGAAATGTAGGGACGATTTCCCTCTAGAAAGATTGAACCTCTCTGCCTCTATGGGGTGCTGGAGCCCACAAGATCTGATTGGGTGCATTTTTCTCAACTCTCCATTTAGTGATGTCATGTCCAAACCTTGAAATCATCTGTTGAAGGAGTTTTTATCCTTTGGGGGGAGGTCCAATTGTTAAACATTTACCAGCACAACACTGCCCTGCCTTCAGGCCTAGTTATCCCATCCTAGTCTAACCCATAGGTTCACCGTCCCCAACATGATCTTAATAAAATGCATCTGACAACATCACCCTCTGCTTTTCTTTTCTTTAAGATAAATTCCCAGCTCTTTGGGGATGGTATTAAAGGCCATTCCTCCTCTGGCTCCCACTTAACTTTTCAATCACTTCTCCTCCCCCTGTCCCCAAATGCCATGCAAACTCCAGCCATCCTGAATAATAAGACTTTTAAAAAATAGATAACACCAGGTTCCACTCTGGGTTGTTTAAGGCCAATCCTCTACTGTGAATAATTAGAAAAGTTGGGCAAAATGTCTAAATTTCCAAAAAATCTGCTTGAAGGCATCAGAGAATGGCCAAAGCTGTAAGGAATTGTTGGAGTCCAGTGAGGTGGAGCCCAGCACTGGGGCCCTTTACTCCTAGAAGTATTTGCTGGTTTCAAAGAACTGCAGCTGAAATTGGAGAACTCACGGGACTTGGTGGGAGAGGTGCAATTTGTACTTTATATCCTACCTTGGATGAGGGGCCCTGAAAAGCCCCAACCAGTTTGGAAATGATCTCAAGTCCTGTGTGGGTAGAGGTTACCTGGGGCTGCAGCACGCCTGGCCTAGCTGCCCAGCAGGAACAAAAGTGAATTGTCTCAGGATAAAGATAACATTGGTAGGGCACAGTTGTTTACACCTGTAGTCTCAGCTACTCAGGACTCTGACACAGAAGGATTGCTTGAGTCCAAGAGTGCGAGCTTGCAGTGAGCTACAACTGAACTCTAGCTTGAGTGACAGAGGGAGACCCTATCTAAAAGAAAAAAAAAAAGAGAGAACATCACTCAGAGCCTCAAATAACCTGTACAGTTTTTAATATATAGTCTCCAGCAGTCAATAAAAAGTAATCATAAATGTGCAAGATGGCCTGTGCACATGGGAAAAGCAGACACTAGATGGAGAGCCAGCAGGAATTCAATTAATAGAGTTGTCAGAGGCAACCGTGGAGAATATGCTCAAAGATTTAAAGGACAAGACTGGAAATTTTGGCAGAGAACTAGAAACTATACAAAAAAGGAACCAAGAAGTGAAAGATGCAATTAAGTGGAATTGAGAAATAGTGAACATTTATTGAACACTTCCCACGTAGGTGGCATAGTGCTCACTCCTCTGCAGAGATCGACAGGAGACTTGTCTCCCTACAGCCATGCACTATCACTCCTAAGACATGGATAACCTGGTTTCTCTCTCTGCCTCACCAAATTTTCTTTATGTGGGCCTTTATGTTGTCGCTATTGTCTAGTAGCACAGGGCTCAACACATGGAAAGCAGTGGATGGGATTGTGATGACCAGAAACTCAGAGGGAGGGCATAGGTGCTGACCGGGAAACAGAGTCTACTGTGCGATCCTGAAGCTTCATCCAGGAAATGAAGTGAGGGACTGAGTACCCAGAATGGGAACAAGTTTAGTCAGAGATTTCCTGTGGGTAGAAATCACAGGAACACCAACTGTTTTGGTGAGATAAGACAGAACCAAGAGTGGGATTGTGGCCAGAAGCGTGAGGAGCTTCCCCCTCTTCCCTTTCTTCCTCCCCCCAATGCAGAGTGAGTGACAGCCCCCACCTCTGGAGTCAGAGCAGGCTTGGGACTGGACAGGGAAAGGAGGGCAGGTCAGTACACAGAGTAGGGAGGCCCGGAGTGCAGGGCAGAGAGGGGCACTGTGACTTTTCCACTTTATCTGGGTAAAGAAGCATACCAATAGCCACTGTTTTGCGTATTTCCCACGTGCCAGGGTTAGATCGTGATACATCCCGTGCAGTATCTTATTTAATCTTTGTAGAAACCCGTGACGTGGCTTCTATTATTAGCTCTGTCTAACAGATAATGAAACTGAGACCAAGACAGGCTCTATACATTGTCTGGAATGACCCAGCACATCAATGACACAGGAGGATTCAGACACAGACTCCATAGCCTGGGTTCCAGACTCCCCCCAGTCCTTACAAAGCAACTTCTCAGGGCACAGTGGGACATGAGCAGACTACAGAAGTTCTAGGAGCCCAGAGCTTCTGTTTTCCAGGATAAATCGTTCTCTCTGAATTTGGATTGGAGTCAGAGAAACTTTTACTCAGGAGCCACAATATGGGTGGAACTTTTGCTTGGAATGCTACTGAGGGTGGTGGCCAGGACAGAATCTCCGTCCCACCTGGGCAAGCCACTTCTCTTCTTCAATTTTTAAGGACATTTTTTGAGAGGATGCTGATTTGAAAGTTCAGGAGGGCTTTAGAAATAGAATAAGAGAGAACCTATCACAGCAGCTGGTTGCTGACTGCCTTTCCTTTCAGTGAATGTCTTAACAGAGTTATGGACCTGATTATTAACAAATGCTTCAGAAACGTTAAGCTCTAATTCAATAAATTCTGGAAATGGCAAATAACTAGACAGGTTCATACACATTGCCTCATTCAACCAGTCCTCATTTCACAAAAACAAATAAATGAACAAGCAAAATGTCCCCTGGTTCCTCAAAGGGAGATACTATTTCTCGAATGTGTTTCAAAGAGGGCGAATGACTCATTCAAGGTCACACAGGTGGTGAGGATGATGCAGATGGTGACAGCCATTTTGCCAGTCAAAGAAGTCACCCAGGGAGGTGATACTTTTTTTTTTTTTTTTTTGCAGAAATGTTCCATTTACTCTGAAAGAGGAGCTCTTTAAAAATTCAGGAAATTCATTCATAGCCACCCTCCTTTGAAGGATGTAACCCTCATTTGGACACAGACTCTGATTTGTCGGTTGAAAATAGAGTCAGACTCATCAAGATCAAGTGCTATAGGAGGATATCCCAGTGTTGCAGGTCAGAAGACCTGCATTTCTCTGCATACCTTTGCCATCAACAATTTATGTGACGTTGGCCAGGTGTCTTTCTTTTTCTGGGTCTTAATGAGTCTCATTTAAAACAATGCTTGGGTAGGACAGGATGACAGCTTATCTCTCATCCAGCTCCAAAACACTACAGTCTCTGCTTCTACACCAGCATTACCTATCCTGTATGTAGATCACATAGAAACCATCTTCAATTTTTTTCCATCTGTAAAGTAGGCACATACTTGCCTTTTCCCTACCTGTCCAGAATATTGTGAAAAAGTTAATGTCAATTAGTGTGCATTATGGGTCAGAAACTTGCCCCTTCCTTCCTTCCTTCCTTTCTCCTGTCCTCTCTTTTATCCTTCCCTCCTTCCTTCCCTCCTTCCCTTCCTCACTCCCTCTCTCCCTTCCTTCTTCCCTCTTTAATTTCTTTCCTCCCTCCCTCCCTCATTCCTTTCCCCCTTTCTTCCTCCCTCCCTTCCTGGAGGGAAGGACATGATCATCCTCATTCTGAGAATGAGGAGGCAGAGACTCAAATAAATAAAATGACTTTGCTCAAAGTCAAGAGGATAGCACATGGCAAGTGGCAGAGTTTGAATCTGGACCCATTTCTATCCAAATGCTGAGCTGAGTTCAGTCCATATTCCTGACACATAAATTTAAAGATGTGGGTTGGCGGGAAGAGAGTTTGTTCAAAGCTCTTCTTAGAAAGAACTCACTTTACTCTGGAACAGAGATCAGCAGGCTCAGGCCAAATCCGGTCCACCCTTGTTTTTGTAAATAAAGTTGTATTGAAACACAGTTGGGCTTGTTGATTTACAGCTTGCCTATGACTGCTTTTGTGAACCATGGCAGCCGTTTTAAGTAATCACAACAGAGACTACATGGCCCACAGAGACTAAAATATTTACTATTTTGTTCTTTACAGAATGTTTGCCAATCTATGGTTCAGAGTCCAAGGCCATTCTTCCTTCAAAGAACACAAAGTGACATGAGACTGACCCGTGTGCTGGGAGCTCCATTGCTTGACTTTGTTACATTTCTGCTCAAATCTGTTTGTTAAACAGTCAACAAACAGTCTCAGGGCACCTGTCAGGCAAATGAGGGAGTTTGGTTTTCACTGCTTCTCCTTCCCAGGAACTCAATGAAGGGGAAACAGAAATCTCAATTTTGGGGAAATTGCACAGGGGAAAAGGGGGAGGGAATCAGTTACAACACCCCATTGCGACACTCAGTGGGGTTGAAAGTGACAACAGCAAAGGTTTCTCTTTTTGGAAATGTGAGGAGGGTATTTCCGTTTCTCAAAGGGACTCCTGTTTCGGTGAGTGACTATTTCTTTATAAGCAGCAACTCTGGGCCCGCAATGGCAGTCCACTACCTTGCTGTGGCCACAGAATGCAAATCTACAGGAGCCCTGGTCACCTAATCTCTCTCCTCCTCTTTCTGTTCCATTCAGAGACAGCCTGCCGCCCCTCTGGGAAAAGACCGTGCAAGATGCAGGCTTTCAGGTAAGGCTACGGCGGGGTGGGGGTGGGGGGCACGACGACAGACTAGCTGGAAGGTAGAGACACAGCATGAGCGTCTTGGTCTGCTGGGAGGCCCCGCAGGACCTGAGAACTGGGTTTGGACTGGAGAGGAATGTGGGATGTCTGTTATTCAAAAAAGAGGCTGCTACATGCACAGCCTTCGGGGCTTATTTCAAAATATCCCAGATGTGGGCAGCGTGGCCAGCAGCCTGGCTTACTTTTCCAGAGACTCTGGTAGCTTGGTGGGGGATAGACGTGTGCCAAGTAGTGAGTCTGAGATTCAGGCCTGGCAGACTGTGCTGGCAGAGAGGGGTACCATGGGTAGGGCACAGCCCAAAGGCCCAAGCTGATGTTAGCAATGCCTATCTGTGTTGACATGTTGCAGGATTCCATTCTCTTGGGACCTCTGTTTCCCTATCTGTGACATGAGGTCCATTATGGTTCCCTGTGTGTTTTACAAGGTGGTTGTGAAAATTAGATGCACAGATGATAATGTAACAGTGTTCTGTGAACTGTGAATCCGGGGCTTTGTGAGACCATCACTTTTGTAAAAATGATAGGCTGTGATGCTGATAGAAATGAGAGTGCCATCTATGCAGGCTGTCTGCCCTATAATACCTGGCAGTGAAGTCATGTTGGGGTAATGTTCCTCTGACCTCTGAGTTTTTCTGGCCTGAGACTACAGGTCGGGCTCTGAGAGATGTGAGCAGGTCTTTCAACTCCCAGATGTGGGGACTGTCTACTGCACAGAGTTTGTCTCTGTTTCCTCTGGTCAGCTGGGAACTCCAGGAGTTGTCCTTGTAATTCCTTTGGACTGAAATGCATCTAGAAACCAGGGATAATCAGAGTAGGGTCAATGCTCACACATGCAAAGCACTTAGGTTTGTTCAGTCATCCCTTATTGAGCTCATGGGCTCCTTGGAGTCACCTGATAAGGTGGATGTGGTTAGCCACCTCCACGGGTGAGATGAGGCACAGGTCCCAGGTCACTATGGCTGGGGCTCTGTTTATGCCATTTCACAGCTTCAAGCCCCGCTCTTAGCAAGAAAGTTCTTTTACTAAGAAGGAAGGGTTGAGTGACACCAACAGGTCACTGGGTGAGCCAGAGAGGAAGCTGATGTGTTCCCAGGGACACTTGCCCCCATTGGAGCTAGAGTAGGTCACCAGTTGACAGAAGAAAAGTTCTAGGGACAGACACTCCTGGTCCAATTCTTGGTGTGAGTTAGCTGCGAGGTACCCTGTCCATTGAAACTTCTCATGCTGTGCTGTGGTAGCCAAGAATCTCAGGTGGAGGAATTTACATTTAAGTGAATGAAAATCAAAGAAAAGTAAAAATTCAGATCCTCACTGAAACAGAAGGTGCTTGTCCTGGGAATCAGAGATGAAAAGCAAGGTGAGGAGAGGGGTAGAATGCAGGCTCACTGCTCACTAGCTGTGTGAGTCAGTCTCAGTCTTTTCATCCATGCCATGGGTGCACTAAAATACCACACCCCGGGCAGAGGTGGGTACGGATTCCATGAGCTCTGGGGGATGCAGGAAGGTGCTGAGCACAGGGTTGGGCACCAGTGGCTGTCTACTACAAGCTGGGTTCTTTTGCTTTTCAGAATCTGGGATGTTAACCAGAAGACCTTCTACCTGAGGAACAACCAACTAGTTGCTGGATACTTACAAGGAAAAAATACTAAATTAGAAGGTGAGTGGTTGCCAAGAAAGACAGTCTTGTGTGGGTGTCAGGTCACTTTGCCCTTGAGTCTACAAACCTCAGGTGCAACATTCTAATCTCTGTTGGATTTTTGTACCTGAATTTGAAGCTAGAGAGGTCTGCTCACTACAGGGCACTTATGAGGACAGCCTCAAGAGGGTTGGAGAGGTGGAGTCTAGGTTAGGAGCTGCCATCTACAGGCACAGTGGTCCCAGGGCAACGCTGAGAGGCACGGGGACCAGAAGGCAATATTTGACCTTCCCTCCCTCCTGTGCCTCCTAAGCCTCCTGTGTTCCTGTGTTGTTCAAATCCTAACTCCACTCCAAAATAGTACACCATGTATAAGGCTGGGCTATATTCCCTATTTCTGGACACCATACTTAGCCATATTCTGGTCCACATTCTAAACAAGCTGGATGAACTTGGCTAAGCATCACCCACCTCATTCCTCAGTTTTCCCTTGAGAAAGGTGACGGCAGCTGGACAATTATTTCAGTCCTGGCCTCTAGGATGTTTCGACTTCCTATATAGTGCTGTTGCATAATGTTATCTCCATCTCTCCACCCTTGTCTGTTCCCTTGTTCTCTCCCCTCTGCCTCCCTTTGAAAGAGTACAAGACCTACCTTTCCTGTTCCTCTGGTAGTTCTCCCAGTAGACATGCTGAAGCCCAGGGAGGCTGAGATTTTTGATTACTACACGAGGGCATGGGGCCCTCTAAGAGGAAGAGGAGGTTCAAAGTTCTATGGGGCCCACTCATGAGCTTGTGTGCCATGTTCCCTGCCCTGTGGCAGCACAGCTGTTGACCTGGAGCACAGTGGGAAAAGTGAGGGAAGGATGGAAGTCATGTGGACCAGAATCTAGGAGACCCAGTCCCTCAGAAATAACTAGATAGTGTGCTTGGTTTGATCTGCATGGATGCTGACTAGGAATATGGGGCCTTGTTGTCCTCCTGGCTTTAGGGTTTTAGTTTTGGAGGAAGGAGGGAGAGAGAAAAATACCCAGGGTCTCTTCACCACCTCTCCCTCCTCTTCTCTCTATTAACCCTCCCTTGCCCTCTGCTCTTCCCCAGAAAAGATAGATGTGGTGCCCATCGAGCCCCATACTCTGTTCCTGGGGATCCATGGAGGGAAGCTGTGCCTGTCATGTGTCAAGTCTGGTGATGAGACCAAACTCCAACTGGAGGTAAGGACCTGTTTCAGGTATCAAGTTACCCCAAAACCCAGTGCCTTAAAACCACCACAATTTGTTCTTGTGATTCTTTGAGCTGACTAGGAACAGCTGGGCAGTTCTATTCCACACAGTGGAAGGCTCTGGGATCACTCCTGCAGCTGCATTCATTAGGGCACTTAAGTCGTGCTGGGGTGTCCAAGATGGTTTCCCATCCTTCAGAGTCTCTCAGCATGCAGGAATCAGCATGAGCTTTCTTACAGCATGGAGTATGGCTTCCAAGGGGGATCATTTCAAAAAGTCAAGTCTCAATGTACAAGTGCTTGCTAAACTTCTACATGCATCACCCTATCGGCCAAAGCTGGTCAAGTGACTAAGTCTAGACTCATGTGGAGGGAACTAGGAGGTATAGTCACTGGTGGCCACTACCATAGCAGTCTACCACAGGGCCTGAATCATACTGTGCCATTCCCTTCCTCAAGGGCTGCCAACCCACTGGGACCTGCCTTCTTCCAGCAAAGCCAGCCCTTAGAGCTTTTCTCTTTCAATCTATATCTGCTCACATCTATTAGTTGGCGTCTCATCTTGGGCCCTGTACTCTTTGACCCTATGCAATACTAATAGGCTGCCCAGCCTCAGAAAAAGACAGCTTTGCCTCAGGGTCTTGTTGGACATGACCATACCCAATGTGGGTGGCCATACTATGGCACTGTCACATCCCTCCAGGGGTGGACAGGGACACTGTTTTGGAGGGTAAGTGCCTGTTCTGGGTGGAGTGGCAATGGCCAGAATATTGCATGGATCATGTGAATGAGCTGTGAGCCTCTCTGTTCAGCTTCTCCATGACCCCCTCTCCTCGGAGGCTTAGACCCTGACAGAACACCAGGGCCTGCTAACAATGCCATGTGGTTACCAGACTTGCTGGTCTATGACCAGAGAGGCCAGATTTCCCAAAGTCAAGGTATGACAATGGGATACCTCTTTGTATTGTTGTTGTTCTAAGAAACCTGGGGCTCAGGGTCTCCTGGCAGTGGGCTGGCCTGAGGACCATGGCATGGTAGGGGACAGAGAGGTGGCAGTGTGGGACTTCCCAGGCTTCAGTTCTCACTTGCTTATCTCTTGGTTTCCAGGCAGTTAACATCACTGACCTGAGCAAGAACAGAAAGCAGGACAAGCGTTTCACCTTCATCCGCTCAGACAGCGGCCCCACTACCAGCTTCGAGTCGGCTGCCTGCCCAGGCTGGTACCTCTGCACAGCATTGGAAGCCGACCAGCCTGTTAGCCTCACCAATGTGCCTGACGAGGCCGTCATGGTCACCAAGTTTTACTTCCAGCAGGACGAGTAGTACTGCCCAGGCCTGTCCTTCCTCATTCCCAGCTCAGCAGTGATGACAGGACTGCCCCAGGGCTCCTTGCCACAGGGACACTGAGGAGCAGCCATTGTGGGTAGACCTTCAAAAGCAGGCACAAGAGTCCTGGTCACAGGACTCTGACTCCAGCCTCCTCAACTGACCTACATGGTGCCTCCAGAATGGTCATTCCAACATGCAAATCAGAGCACGGCAGCCCCCTGCCCAAAGCCCTTCCATGTTGCCTCTTCATTTAGGATAAAATCCAGGCCACTTGCCCAGCCTAGACTCCCTCTGCTCTCCTCTCCCCTTCCTCCTCTCCTGCCCCATCTGGCCATTCACTGACATCCCTCCTGCAAGTGGATTCCACACCCTGTTTTACAAAAGAATGCCGGTCAATGTGGAGGTTTTTAAGGGTGTGTGGAAAATGCAAATTAAGAATTTCATGTCCTTTTTAATTAAGACCTTTATTCAATATGAAGACGAGTCCTTCATTTGAAGAGTATGTTCTTCCTAGGAGGAACTGGGGAATTAAAATATTCCTGCTTTTGTGAAATGACGCTGAAAGTAAATGGTAGCTTTTCCTTCTTCCTCCCTTCATTTTTGTTATGTCCCAACCTATAAAAATGGAAAGTTATTGCTCCTAATTTTTTTTCCTTTTGATGCATTCACATAATTTGGGCCTGTCTGCCCAGGCCCCAAGTTTCTTCTCCACTCCAGATCTTTCACAGCTGCTTTTACCTCCCCCAGCTTCCAAGGACTGTGCAAATGTGGCTCCTGAGAGTCCTTTCCTCCTCTGCTGGGAGAGATGAACTGTGTCTTGACTACTGTAGCACTTCTGACACTCTGAGACTTGTAGGAGTCTCCTCCGCCAGGCTGTGAGCTCTGGCTTGAGCAGGGAACATGATTTATATGTATCTCAGGTCCCTGCAGGACTGAGTACGTGGCCTGCCCTTGGTAGGTACTCAGTGAATGTGCACTGTATGTGTTGGGTGGAAAGTTCCCTACTCCTTGTGACTTCAGCTCTGTTTTACAATAAAACCTCAAAAATTCTCATATTGTTGACGGTGTCCTTGGCCTTGCCAGGCATAGGGCATAGAGTTGCTGAGGAAATGGGTACACCCAAGGGTCCTTCTCATCCTGGGGGTGGGGCCTGGCTGTTTCTCCTCTGAGAGTCCTTTTTCTTCTTGGGCCTCACTCTCTCTGGATAGCATGAGAGCAAATCTCCCCGTCAGAAAGGTATGAAGCAGCATTGTCCACAATAGCCTCTACTGGAAACAATCCAAAGACCCATCACAGGAGAATTCGCTAAGACAAAGAAAATGAATGAACCACAGCTGACAACATCTAACAAAGTGGCTGGATCTTGCAAACATGTGGGTACAAGCATCACAAAAGCATGCACAGTGAATGATTCCATTTCTATAAAGTTTGAAACAACAAAGGCAACTTTGAGCTGTTGTGTGGGGAGATGTGGAGACAGACAGCACAGAGAGAAGCAAGGTTGTGCTCTTTCTGAAAGTCATGTGGAGGATGGCCCCTGGGAGGCAGAGTGCCAGGCAGGGATATCTGGGGGCTTCTAGGATCCCAGCAACATCCTACTTCTTGGTATGGATGTGGATAGGCAGTTTTCTGTATGTATATTTTATTTCACAATTTCAAAATGTCTAGACAACAAAAAGACTTGTTCCATCCCGGTGTATAAGGAAAGGGGCATCCATCTGAGAGATTATGAAATTAACATATGGCAGATTATGATATTAATGGGTAGATTATTGAATTTGGTCTCATAAAGTGGGAGAGTGAAAGACCATAAGAATCGCTTATCAAACATGTTTCAGCCAACAGATTTCTGACTAAAGAGGAGTATGGCTCTTTCTCCTATTCAGATTCTGTTGAATTCTGGATTTGGTCTCTGGAGTCCAAGAGTCAGGTTCCACCTGGACCATGAGCCTGCTGTTTGATTTTAGCCAAGTCACCTCCTTCCTTGGGGCTTGTTCCTCATTTGTTCAAAAAGGGTGTTGCCTTGGTTGGGTTTTTCCAGAGAGCTCCTTGGACTCCTCTCTCCACAGTCCCTAGAAATGGGGGGCCCCACAGAGGAGAGGCTAAGTGGGCCGGGTGCTATCCCTTGAGCTCTGTTCCCACCAGAACCCTCTGCTTTTCTCTGCTTTGCGAGCTGGACTTCTTGGAGGCCTTTGTTTGAAGAGATTTTATTGTTAAAAAGAAACTAAACAGGCTAAAAGGCAATGAACTGGAGAAAATGTTCAGGGTCTTCTTGAGATCTTAGGTCCTATGATGATGATGAGGTCACCCAATATCTCTTCCTCAAGTATAAAATGGGGGTAGCCACACCTGCCCCATGTGGATGACACAGGGATGGAATGAAGTGACATGGATGAGATGCTATATGAGCGATTAAAGGGCATCTATGGTTGATACATTTTCAATCCTGGTAAAATGAGGAGGTTCAAGGCAGAAAACCGGCCAAGGCTTAATGGTAACAAGAGCAGCTAACATTTGTGAGGCTCTATACACAGCATCCCTTTAAGTTGCAAAAGTCGACACCCGAGGCTCTGACCCCTCACACCAACTAGATCAAGCAGCAGGTTAACAGGTAAGGTAGTAAAGCCATCATGTGGGTGAACTCTGGGATTCTGGAGTCACAGTCTGGCTCTCTAGAGTGCAACGTGTGCTCACGGAGGTAGTTAACATTTCAGAGTCTCAGTTTCCTCATCTCTAAATTCAGATCAATGCAGAGGGGTAAGTTACCTCATTTAACTTTTGCAATAGCTGTCTGTGGTAATCAGTAATGTTATTATTACTATTATTAGTCCCGAAAGAGTCAAGGTGCAAAAGAATCTGCTTTAGAGACTGGTTGCTCCAAGTGTGGTGCACATATCAGCAGTATCAGCATCATTTGAGAGTTAAATTAAAGACTCCCAGGTCTCATGCCGCACTTACTGACTTAGAATGGTCATTTTGACCAGATCTTGGATGATCACATGCAGGTTAAATTGGAGAAGCGCTGCTTTAAAATGCAGTGCATCAAGGGTACCTGCATAATGAACATTTGTGTAGCTAACCCTGAATTGTACCCTACATATTCAAAAAAAAAAAATTAAAATTAAAAAATGCAGTGCATAAGCTCTGGAATATTTATTAAAGGTATTTTACTAATTATAAACCCAACTTATGACCTTACTCTCTACCCGCTAGCTCATGGATGATACCAAAACCTCCCCTCTTAACATATCCTTACTTTGGCTTAAAGTGCTCTAAAAATTATTTCTAAGAGCAAAAGCTTTAGATCAACATCATGCTGCTAGAACATCAGTTTAACCCATGCAGGGATATTTATCTGTATCCCAAGGCCTAGAACAATGCTTGACATATATTGGGTGCTCAATGAATATTTGCTGAATAAATGAATTGGCCACTAATAAATCAATAGGGATTAATGTATTAGGTTGTCCAGCAAATTTAAGATGACTGGGGACTCGGATGAGGGAAGTTTTGAAGAAACTCTAGAAGAAAGGCCTAGGATGTAGGGGCTTCAGGGGATTTGGGACTGAGCATTATTAAAGGCACAGTTTATGGGTGATGCTTGGGCAAGAATGCGTTACAGGAGGTCCCTCTATCCAGAAGCTATACAGTGTGGAGGTAGGGGCCTGTTCAGAAGGGGAGGAGGGCAAAGGGACCCCCAAGGGAGAACAGGGTGGGAAAGGGGGCTTACGTGTCCATGTGATGTCACCCAGCAGCATAGTGGGGAATCTCTGGATCAGAATGCTTCTAAGGGCAGCAGTGGTTTGGGGTCTTTATGGCCTGGGGCTTATCCTTGGCTAGCAAATACTGGATACAGTTTCATAAGGTATGCTAAGCAGGTAGGCTCTAAATGGCTAAAAATATACTTATCTGGGCTATGTTTAAAACAATTAGATGTGCAACCATTTGAGTTTGACATCGGGTGGGGTTTTGAGCTAATGGATCTTGTCTCAGCCTGCAGTGAAGAAATCAACAAGCAAGAGGCCAGCACACAGAGGCTGTCTTTGGCTCACTTATATAACACAAGGCAGGGGACACAGCTCAGGAAAGCCAGGCTGGGGAGTATGTTCAAGTGAGGCTTGTATATAAACATGAGGTGGAGCATGGGTAACTGGGAGGCTGAGGGGTCAGGTAGGAGAAAAAAACCACAGAAAGGGAAGATGAGTTGTGGCCTTTTCTGTCACTTTTAGGGTCAACTATAACATTACAGAATTGCAAAACAATATTCTAAAATTCAAAACTTAATTCAGGTCAAAAACTTCCACCATCTGGTCAGAGTTTCCCTACCAACTGGCTGGGAGACCTTGGTCAAGCAACCTCCCCTCCTTAAGCCCAATTTTCCCAATCATAAGAGGAATGGATGCTCATTAGGTTGATTTGCGAGAGCTCTTTAACAAAAACACCTAGCCACCCCTGGCTCAGAGATCCTGATTCCCTTGGTCTGGGGGTGGGACAAGGACATCAGCATGCCAGGCCTGAGACCCTCTGGACCAAATTGCTGCTGACTCAGGGACTCTGAGGCCAAGTCCTCCCAGCTGTCCCACCTGGCCTTGGTGGCATCTGCCAGGAGGAGGGTGGTGGTCTTTAACTTTAGAGAATGCCTCTTTACCAAGTCAGCAGTGCATCTTGACATCATGTTAGTTTGGGTTGAAGATAGAAGGTTTACTATTTTCTCCATTACACCTTGAGCTTCATTTTTTGGGAGACATAAATTGGGCTACAATAGGAGGTGTTAAATTGGGGTAAATTTCTTGCAAATAGTGGAGAAAACAACTAATTTTGTGTTTTCCTTCATATAATGATGAAATCTCTAAGCCACAGTGGCAAATCTCAACATGCTTGATGTTAAACCCAATTCTCTCAGAAAAGTCTGGGGAAATAGTGAAATACATCGGTTATGTCCTTAGCCTCAAACTCCAGAAAGCTTAAAAAATAGGGACTGTCAGCCTCTGGGTCTCCCGTTACATGAAAGCAAAAAAAAAAAGTAGTGCAAGAAATGTCCACCAGGGGTCAGCATTTTGTATGCATTCGACTTTGCTGCTCTGGAAAGAACCTTGACAAGACAAATAATTATTTCAGTTCATGCTCTCAGATTGGTGAAAATCTAGTTTTTAAAGATTCCCTAGGGAAAAGTTGTTTTGTTGGGGTTGTTGTTGTTATTGTTGTTGTTGCTGTTGTTGTTTTGGGTGTTTTTTTTTTTTTTTGCTCTAAGGAAAGTTTAATTTCATTCACCTATTCATCGAGCTGTAGTATTGCCCTAATTTGGGCTATTTGCCTCATAAAGTACACGTGGGGCCTGATCCCTGACAAGTAGCCAATAAATGTTGCCTGTTACCAATGTTGATTCTCCAAAGTGTGAGACCCAAGAAATTCTGAGGGTCTTCTGAACCTGCATTTTTTTTTTTTTTGAGTTGGAGTCTCACTCTGTCGACAAGACTGGAGTGTAGCGGCTGCTCCCGGCCACCGCAGCCTCGACCTGCTGGGCTCCGGCGATCCTTCCGCCTCAGCCTTCCGAGTAGCTGGAACTACAGGTGTGCACTACCACACCCGGCTATTTTTTTTGATTTATTGTTGAGATGAGGTCTCGTCAAGTTGCCCAGGCGGGTCTCAAACCCATGGTCTCAGGCAATCCACTCACCTCAGTCTTCCAAGGTGCGGGATTACAGGCTGAGCCACCAAGCCTGGCTGAACCTACTTTAAAGTCCACTTCCCGTGGTCCTTTTTTTTTGCTGAAGCCCTCTGACCTGAATGATTGACTGATGTCAAATTAGCCCTACCCCTCTATCCCTAGAGAACACACATCCACCATGCCAGGACTCAACACAGAAGCCCAGGCAACATGGCTGCAAGAGAAACATGTACTTTTCCTTTTGGTGGGTGGTGAACAGAACTCACAAAAGAGACAAACAGACAAACAAAAACCTCATGACACTTATTACAATGGGGATCAGTCCAGGGGACAATCATGCCTGCATTCTTTTCCCAGGGACAGTTGACACAGAGTCAGATGACTCAGAAAACTTGACTTGGAGTCATAGCAGAGGAAAGATCTTGGTGGTCAGTGACCTTCAGCTGCTCCACATTTGCACTCCATCTCTGCTCTGAGGGTCTCCCTGCCAAGAGATGGGCATGTTTGTGTCTAAAGTCAAGACTCATTTTCCTTGGGTCACAATGAAATCACACTGGCACCTTCTTCTTTTCTCCTTTGCAGGATTCCTTATAAGTTATAGAAGTTTACTTTCCTCTCAATGAAAGCCTGTGGCTGGGGCACGAGAAGCCAGAGAGAGGTAGGCAGGGGCTAGAGCCTGCTGGGCCTTGTAGGTGATGGTAAGGGTTCTAATCTGTTCTGAGGCATGAACAAGTCTCAGAAATTCTGAAGTGTATCCCTTTACCATCCTATGCCCCACTTAGAAGTGCTCTCACTCCTCATTCATACCACCTAATTCCTCCAAAAATCTCAAAGCTAGGCTCTTGGGCAACTTGTTCCCTGAAGACACTGTAGACCACCCATACCAGCCTTCAATAACCCCACTCTTCTAAACTCTGTAAGGAACGGTAGCCCAGACCCCCAATTTGCATGTACCTCTGGGCTCTTTGTGGGTGTGCGTGTTTTAGTCCCCCTCTGAGCACTTTAAGGTAGGCCCTAAGCGTTTTGCTTTTTGAAACCTCTGAGCACCTGGCGTATTCTGGAGTGTATTTGCCTCATATACACTTGCCATATATATTCTTCTCTCTTACTAGAATGCTTTATCCCCAAGATCTACCTGGCTTGTTTTCTCTTCTGCTTCAAGACCTCTGCAGCCATGGTACCTTGTCAGAAAGGTCTTTTTCGACCATTTTATCTAAAATAGCATTTGACTCCTGAAAGTCACCTAACCCTCCCTTATTCGTGGTCTTTGTGCTTTCCATTACTTTTCTTCCTAAAAGTGATTGCCTTCTGACATGTTATCTACTTGTTTGTTTGCTTACTTAAGTCTATTTTCCTACTACATTTTAAGCAACATTAAGGCAAGAACATTTCTGCCTACACCAGTACCTGATTATTAATTCAGCGATCTTCTTCATTGAGCACCTATGTTCGGCTCCAAGTGTGGAATCCATCCAAAGAGTTCTCCCTGCAGGGCTTAGCCATGAATGAAAACCAGTTCAGATATACAAGTGTCATTAGTGGTCTTTTTACAGTGTTAATTTGTATTTCCAGTTTTGTCTTCTATTTTGTGTGTTGCTGGTGAATGGGGGAAAATAACAATTCATTTTCCTGGGATAGAATAAAGGGGTTCCAGCATATAAATTGGGTGTCTGTATGCCCACCCATGGTGGGCGAAGAAAGCCTTTAAGTACTATTCTTCTCTCAGTAAGAGTCACAGAAATTTCTTAGAGGGAAGGTGTGATAGAATAAACTGAGAAGAATGAAAAAGGTTTGAAATAGTGAATAAAAGACCACAGCAGAAACACTAAGTATGAGATGTCACTGCCACCACGCTTTGGCTTTACCACCTTATAGGGCAGGATCCCCAAGCCTGTCTTATTGCTTTATTCTCTGCCTCTTTATCTTATCTCCCTGGGGACCAGTCCCTATGGCTCTCTATCTGCCAGACCCCGATGCCCATCAATCTGTTGCTGTCTTCTCTGAAGGGGCTCACTTCTGAACTCCTCCCACTCCAGTGGGTCCAGAGCTCATCTTTGCCTCTCTAAACAAAGCCCAAAATGCTTTGCTAAATACAGGGCCCATCAGGAGGGCAGAACTTTAAAATCATATTTACCTTGAATATCAAATTATTGGGCAGAACGTCCACTCATTTCAAACCAGAGCAAACCTCCTGTTGAAAGTACATCGTCCTATCCCTTCTGGGAAGCTCAATTAGGTAGACCATGCTGCAGTGAGCAGACAGAAAGGGGGCCAGCCACAGACAGAGCTGGTGTCCACACAGGCCATTTACAAGCAGAGAAGGACAAGAGTCGTTGGAATGCTCAGGAATGAAGCCCAGGTACACCATTTGATACTTTGAACAACTCCCGGGAGCTTCCTGACGCTCATTTCATTCATTTGAAAAATCAAGATTATAATACTTCTCAGAGTTGTTGTCATGATTAAATAACATGCAAAAGTGCTCCTGGTAAAAGCTCTGTACAAAAAAAATGCTTAATGTTGTTATGACCCAAGTGTCACCAGATGTCTCCAGCCCATGGATCATCTCAGTGTCCTGTTCCTGACCCAACTTGTCCCTCACTGCTCTGAGATGATCCAGTGAGGGGACTTCACTCATATCTCTTAATAATTCCAATCTTCCACCACTTCTCTCTTCTCCTTCTTATTCATCATTGTCTGCATCAAGGGCAGTCTCTTCAAATAATCCCAGAGCCTCCAACTTTTAGGGTGCCCAAGCTGGTTCTGAGAAAGGTTACAAACATTTCCTGAGCTCTTATACCACTAGGTGGCACTAGTGGGTCTACATAGCACTCAATATTGCCCTTAAGTCCCTAGTGAAAAGCAAGCCTGTGATCATTTGTTTCAGAAAGAGATACATTCCCTAGGGCAGCAACATTTTGCAGGCACCGTACAGCAAGACCTCATCTGTACAATAAATAAAAAAAAAAAAATCAGCCGGGCGTGGTAGCGCATGCCTGTAGTTCAGGCTACTTGGAAGGCTGAGGCGGAAGGATCACCGGAGCCCAGAAGGCCGAGGCTGCAGTGGCCGGGAGCGGCCACTGCACTCCAGTCTGGGCAACAGGGTGAGACTCCAACTCAAAAAAAAAAAAGTCTATGACAAACTGAGCTAACCAGTCACGGTTGATACCAACTTAGAAAAGGAACCCAAGGCAGCAGTGAGCAGCAATGCCGTCCCTCATAGCCTGTTCACATTATCTGCAGTACAATTCTCTAATTCTTCCTTTTTTGGAAAATAGTTTCTGCTTTGCAGATGCATAATCAAATAGACCCATTCTTTGCCGAAAACAAGGAATCCATTTGCTCCAAATACATTCCCAACTGTTCATCTTTCTTGAGATAAAATTGTTTCCTCAATCATCTACACTACCTTTTTAAAACTTAGGACCAAGGGTCAGTCCAAATTCTGACTTCCTGTTACCTTAGAACTGGCTGCTTCTGCTCCTCCTGACAGTCTCTGTAAAGAAGGAAGTTTCTCCAAGAACCTGGCAATAACACGTGAATAGAAAAGTTCTACCTCCCAGCAATTTCCCTGTTACTTTTCTCAGTCCTCTTTCCCCCGTTTACTCAAAAGCAATACAATTATGCCCATGACCTTCCCACTGTGGTTTCAGATGGAGTCTGTGACATTAAAATTAAGTGAGATTTTTTTCTTTTAATATAAATTCATTTCATTATCACGATCAAGATCACATAGAGTGAAGAGCACTTAAGGCCTCCTGGGATATGGAAAGGTGTTTAGATTCTGGGCAATCAAGAGCCATTAGAGGATTCTAATCTAAAAGATAAAAGCATTTGGATAACACTTTTTATTGAAGTTTACTTTACATAAAATATCATGTACAGATTTTAAATGTGTTGCTCTTTGAGTTTTGACAAGTGTATACATTCATTTAACCACCGCCCCAATGAAAATGTAGAACATTTCCATAACTTCTGAAAATTATTATAAGTCATTTTCTGATCAATTCCCCTCACCCAAGAGGTAACTACTCTTCTGATTTCTATACCCACAGGTTGGTTGTGCCTGATTTTGAACTTCATATAGATGGAATCATACAGTACGTATTATTTTTATTTGGCTTCTTCCTCCCCACATAATGATTTTGAGACTCATTTATTCTGTGGGATATTGGCAGATTCTTTCTATTGATGAGTAGTATTTCAACTTATGAATGAATCACAGCAGCTTACCCATGGACTTATGGAATGCTTTCAGTGTTTGTCCATGACAGATAAAGCAGCTGTTCTTTTATATAACTCTTCTTATGGGCATTTGTTTTCAGCTCTCTTGAGTCAACTTCTAAGAGAGGAATGTCTGGGTCAAATAGTAGGTACACGTTCAATTTTAGAGAAACTTCCAAATTGTTTTCCAAAGTAGTTGCACCACTTTACACTCCCATCAGCTAAGTATAAGAGTGCCAGTTACTCCATGTCATTGTCAATATTTGGTATTATCGATGTTTTAAATTCTAGCCATTCTTGCAGGGATGTGTAGTATTTCATTGTGATTTGAATTTGCCCTAATGATACTGAGCCTCTTTTCATGTGTTTATTGGCTGCTTTTACTATGAAGTATCTGTTTAAGTCTTTTGGTCATTATTTTGATTGAGTGGTTTGTGTTGTTATTATTGATTTATAGATGTTTTATATACTCTCGATATGATTCTTTTGTCGTACATATTTTTATAAATATTTTTTTCTAATCTGCAGTTTGCTTATTCATTTTCTTTTTAAAGCTTTTTAAAATATAGTAGATGAACATATTTTGGGAATACATGTGATAATTTGATACATTCATATGAGTGTAATGATTAAATCAGCATAATTGGGATTTTCATAACATTAAATATTTATCTTTTATTTACTCTGGGAACATTCAAATCATTGTCTTCTTGCTATTTTGAAATATACAATAGATTATTGTTAACTATAGTCACCCTACTGATCTATCGATCATGAGGTCTTATCTCTTCTAACTTTATATTTGTACCAATGAATTCCCCCATTCTCCCCTTCCTAGCTTATTCATTTTCTTAACAGAGTATTTTGATAAGCAGAATTTTAAGCTTTGATGAAGTTCAATTTTCAACTCTCCTTTTCCTTTTAAGAAGTATTGCCGGGCTCGTTGGCTCAACCTGTAATCCCGCTCCTTTGGGAGGCTGAGGTGAGTGGATTGCCTGAGCCCACGGGTTCGAGACCTGCCTGGGCAGCGAGACCTCATCTCTACAATAAATTAAAAAATCAGCCGGGTGTAGTAACGCATGCCTGTAATTCCGGCTACTCGGAAGGCTGTGGTGGAAGGATCGACGGAGCCCAGCAGGTTGAGGTTGCAGTGGCTGGGAGTGGCCACTGCACTCCAGTCTGGGCGACAGAGTGAGACTCCAACTCAAAAAAAAAAAGAAGTATTTACCTTCCATAAAGTTGCCAATATTTTCCCCTTGCTTTTGTCTGGATGTCTTACAGTTTTCATTTTGATATTTAGATCTATGAGCCTTTTTTAGTTAATTTTGATACATCATGTGAGAAAACAGTCAAGCTGTATTTGTTGTATAATAGATTTATTAACATATAATACACATGCCATACAATTTACCCATTTAAGGTGTATAATTTAATAACTCTTGGACTGCATATTCACAGAGCTGTGCAATAATAACCACAATCAATTTTATAATGTTTTCCTCATTCCCCCCCCCCAAAAAAACTATCTTTAGCAGTTACTCCCATTCCCTCTATTCTCCCCAGGCCTAAGCAACTACGAATCTGCATTCTCTCTAGATTTGCCTATTCCGGACATGTTATAAAAATAGAACCATACAATATGTGGTCTTTTGTAAAAGAGTGCATTCACTTAGCATAATGCTTTCAAGGTTCATCCATAAGTTGAATTTCTTCTTATGACTGAATAATATTTCGCTGTATGGATATATTATTACATTTTGTTTATCCATCCATTAGATGCTAAACATGTGGGTTGTTTTCACCTTTTGGCTATTATGAGTAATGCTGATATGAACGTTTGTGTACAAGTTTTTGTGGGGACATATATTTTTATTTCTCTTGAGTACATGCCTAGGTGTGGAGTTCTGGGTCATATGGAAATGCTATATTTCATGTTTTGAGGAATTACCAAACTGTTTTCCAAAGTGACTGCACCATTCTACAATCCTACCTGCAGTATGTGAGGGTTTCAATGTTCCACATTCTTTCCAGTACTTTTTATTATCTGTCTTTTTGTATTGTAGTCATTCTAGTGATATATCATTGTGGTTTTGATTTGCATTTCTCTGATGGCTAATGATGTTGGACAGTTTTTCATTAACTTATTCGCAGTTGTATATATTTCTTAGAGAAATGTCTATTCAGGTTCTTTACCTGTTTTTAAATTGAATTCTTATTCTTTTTATAATTGGGTTACAGAGTTATATATATTAGATACAAGTCCCAAGTTTCATTTTATAGCCTTATGGATTTCTAACTGTTCCAGCACTGTTTGCTGAAAAGGTTTTCCTTTCTCCATTATTATCTTGATACCTTTGTCAAAAGATGTATCAATCTATATGTAGACAATCTCATTCTGTTACATTGATCTGTTTTTCTATATTTATGCTATTTCAGTGTGAAATATTTCCTTACATTTCCCGTGATTTCTTTTTTGATCCGTGGTTTATTTATTTACTTACATATTTTAGAGACAGTGTACTGCTGTGTTGCCCAGACTGGAGTGCGGTGACGTGATCATAGTTCATTGCTGCCTCGAACTCCTGGGCTCAAGTGATCCTCTTGCCTCAGCTTCCTGAGTAGTTGGGACTACAGGTATATGCCACCACAGCTAGATAATTTTTTTTTTTTGAGTCAGTGTTTTGCTATGTTGCCCAGGCTGGTCTTGAACTTTCAGCCGCAAATGATCTTCTCACCAGGACCTCCCAAAGTGCTGGGATTACAGGTATGAGCCACCACACCCAGAGTCATGAGTTATTAGAACTGTATTGCTTGATTTCCAAATATTTGGATATTTTTCTAGATAGAATATTGTTGTGCATGGCTAATTTGATTCCATTGTGGTCAGAAAATATGATCTTAATATTTTTCCCATTGAAATTTAAAGATTCCTCTGTAGTCCCTGTATGGTGGATTTTCTATCAGCACTTGAAAAGAATATGTATTTTGCTGTTACTGGAGTAATATTTTATAATGTCCATTTGGCTAAGTTAAATAATAGTGTTATTCAAGCTTTCTGTATCCATACTGATTTTTTTGTGTACTTGTTTTATTAATTACAGAGAAAGGTGTTTTAGCCTGTCCAACTATGATTGTGAATTTTCTATATCTCTCCATTTTTGCTCGATATATTTGGAAGTTTTGTTGATCAGTTCATATACATTTAGGATCATCATGTCTTCTTGGTAAATTGATCCTTTTATCATTTTAAGGTGGCCATTTTTATTTCTGGTAATATTCCTGTATTAAAATCTACTTTGTCTAAAATTGATACTACATTGTATGCTTTTCCTATCCTTTTAACTAGTCTGTGTTTTCATGTTTAATGCATATCTTGTAAGCACAATATTGCTGGTTCTTATTTTCTTAGCGGTTTGACAGCTCTGCTTTCTACTTGGGGGTATTTAATGTAATTATTGATACATTTTCCCATCTTGCTACTTGTTTTTTATGTGTCCTTTTTGTCCTTTGCTTATATTTTTTCTTAGTTTCCTGACTTCATTTGGGTTGCTTATTTTTCAGTGATTATTTTTATATCTTTTATTGGATTTTACTCTGAATTAGCATTATAGAATTTCACACATAAAAATCTTCAAACAATATATTTCCATTTATCTTCTCCTTCTGTGCTTTTCTTGTTACACATTTTGCTTCTACTTATGTTATAAATCTCCCAATATCTTACCATTTTTGCTTTCTTTTTTTTTTTTTTTTTTTTTTTGTGAGTTGGAGTCTCACTCTGTCACCCAGACTGGAGTGCAGTGGCCGCTCTGGGTCACCGCAGCCTCAACCTGCTGGGCTCCGGCGATCCTTCCGCCTCAGCCTTCCAGTTGCTGGAACTACAGGTGCGCGCTACCACACCCGGCTAATTTTTTATTTATTGTAGAGATGAGGTCTCGCCAAGTTGCCCAGGCAGGTCTCGAACCCACGGGCTCAGGCAATCCACTCACCTCAGCCTCTCAAGTTGTGGGATTACAGGCTGAGCCACCGAGCCTGGCTCATTTTTGCTTTCAATAGTCAAAGAACTTTAAAATAATTTAATACAACCAGAAAAAATCTTTTGTAGATTTTTTTCTCTCCAGTGCTCTTCTTCTTTCACTATAGATTCTAATTTTTATTTGATATCATTCCCTTCATCTTGAGGAGCTTATTTCTTTTCTTGTAGTACTCTCAGATTTTATTTATTTTAAAATGCCATTATTTCCTATTAAAAAAAATTATTTTTAGTGGATACAGAACTATAAGTAGCTGCTAGCTTTTGTTTCTTTCAGCACGTTAAAGACGGAATTCTGGAGCAACGGTTTCTGCGGTGAGGGAGGCCGGGGCGGGGCTGAGGTCCGGGCTGGGGCTGTGAAGCCTTTGGGGTGGCAGGCAGCGGTGGCCCGGGACTCGAGCCTGGAGGCAGAATCGGCCGCCATGGCTGAGAGCATCATAATCCGTGTCCAGTCCCCTGATGGGGTGAAGCGGATCAGAGCAACAAAGAGAGAAACAGCTGCAACATTTTTGAAAAAGGCATGGCGATTTGTTGTTCCTGTTTCCCTTGAGACTTGCTGGGCCCTCATCTGAAATGGAGACATCAGCTCCACTGGGGTTTAAGACCTTGGGCACTCCCAGCGTGGTGGAAGATGAGAGCAATCTGTACCTCAGCAAACAGGATGGGAAGATTTACAGAAGCCGAGACCCACAGCTATGCCGCCATGGCCCTTTGGGGAAGTGTGTTCACTGTGTCCCTCCAGAGCCATTCGAGGAGGACTACCTAAACCGGCTTGAGCCTCCTGTGAAGCATATGTCCTTCCATGCCTACATCCGAAAACTGACTAGAGAGGCTGACAAGGGGAAATTTGTTGCCCTGTAGAACATCAGTTGCAAGATTAAATCAGGGTGTGAGGGACACCTCCCATGGCCTAACGGTATCTGCACTAAGTCCCAGCCAAGTGCCATCAGGCTGAACAGACAGAAATACAGACATGTGGACAATATCATGTTCGAAAATCACACTGCTGCTGACCGCTTCCTTGACTTCTGGAAAAAGACAGGGAACCAGCATTTTGGGTACTTATTGGACGGTACGGAGCACAATGACATTCCCCTGCGCATCAGAGCTGAGGTGGCTGCAATTTATGAACCTCCTCAGATTGGGACACAGAACAGCTTGGAGCTTCTTGACGATCCAAAAGCTGAGGTGGTTGATGAAATTGCTGCCAAGCTTGGCCTGAGGAAGGCTGAATGGATATTTACAGACCTTGTCTCAGAAGATACCTGAAAGGGTATATAGTTCGATACAGTCGAAATAAGGACACCTATTTCCTGAGTTCAGAAGAGTACATTACTGCAGGAGACTTCCAAAATAAGCATCCCAACATATGTCGACTCTCTCCAGATGGACATTTTGGATCAAAAAGAGAAAAAGAAAGCTGGATGGTGCTGCTGGGGGCTCCTCGCCTGTGGCCACTGCCGCCATGTGGGCTTGTCAGCATTGCACCTTCATGAACCAGCCGGGCACAGGCCACTGTGAGATGTGCAGCCTCCCCAGGACCTAGGGCTCCAGCCCTCTGCTGGGCAGGACTGGGCCTCGCCCAGCCCTTTCTGAAGCCAGGAGCATTGTGCAGTGTGTTCCTTGTGATGGCCCCGCAGTGGGCAGCCCTAAAAGGGCAGGGGCTGGCTCTCCTGGGCTCTCTGACCCACTGAAGCTTCTCAGCACGTTCTTCCTTGGAAAGAGGAAGCTATGCCTGGTGTTCTGCAGGCTGAATGCAATCTCCAAACTGGAAATGCAGAGCGGCCCCACCTGAGAATGCCCCACACCCTTAACCCCGTTTTCAAGCCCCCCACTGTGGTGGAAGTACCATGTACCTCTCAATCATCACTTGGAATTGGAGGGTGGTGGGGTTACTTTTGCCACCCAGCTTTTTTTTTCTTCCTTTTTGATGGTTTTTGTTCTTTGACCCATTCTCCGCCCTATATTTTGGTTGGGAGCTCTTGGTTGCCTCTGTATCTTGTTTCTCTGGGGCGGAGACCTGCCTGTGCGGGTCTCTTTTCCTCTTCCAAGATAGCCACTGTCTGATAGACACGAGTGGCCACAGGCTGACGGCCTGCTATCTGCTCAAGCTGTGGATCTGCAGGTTAATTTGCTGCCTACCCTTTTTCTTCCCCTCACCTGACATCCAGGTGGGATTTTAAGGTCTGCATGGTTGTAATAACACTTATCAGTAGTTTCTGCCCCCCCCAAAAGACGGAATTCTATTGTTTTCAGTCCTACCTGGTTTCTGATGAGAAGTCAGCCACTATTCCTGGATGTAAGGTATATTTTTCCTCTGTGTGGTTTTAAGAGTTTTCTCTTTTTCTCGGTTAGGTCAGTAACTATGAAAGAGTCTGAATTTTCATCCTGCTTGCAAGTTAATTTGCAATTCTGATAGGAGACAGAAAAAGACTATTAGGTAAAATTTCTGCAAGGGTCCCTGAGCCCCAGTTTCCACAGGACCATGTGTCTGTCGCCTGGATAGACTGCAAAGTACACTATAAGAGAGGAACTCAAGTAGTAGGAGGCACTAATCTTATATAGAGCCAGTTGGCAAATCCGCCCAGCAAAGATTAAGGTGTCTTTCATTTCAGAGTAATATAGGTAGGGATATCTTCACTGAAGCAGATTTAGTTATATTTCATTTGATACTTTATTTAAAAGATGGTTTTCATATTTCTGTTGAACTTCCTAATCTCCTTACCCATTACATCTTTTTTTCCCTTTGCTGCAGGTTCTCTATTGTATTTATTAAAGTTATTGTTTTTCATTCCCTTTTCCTTGATTCCAATATCTTGGTTATCTGTGGCTCTGTTTCAATTTTTTTTTTCTTCCCTTGACTATGTTTTACTTTTTTCTTTTCTTTGAATGCCTAAATTTTAAAATTATTTACATAGTAAACATTGCGAATGATATATTATAGATGCTCTGAATTCTGCTATTTTCCTATGAAGGATGTTAAAGTTTTGTTCTACCAGGAAGTTAAGTTATTGGAAGCACACTTTGGTTTGGTGGAGACTTGGTTTTGTACTTTGTTTAGATGGATTTCTTTTGGTTGTTGTTCCTCTTCCTAGGGTATTTCCCTTAATCCTGGAATGCAGTATTTCTCCCTGAGGTATGGCCATTCTGGGGTTTCAAAGGAAAGCACTATGGAAATAATTCCCTCTCAGATGATAGGACTTGAACTCTCTTCCCTAGCAGCAAGCAACTAATTGCTTAGATCCCTCCTTGGTATTATTTTCCTTTGGATTATTTAAATTCTTACCCCTTGCATGTTAATTCAGAAATCAGCCGATTTGAAGGCGTTTGTATGCAGAGGTTCAGTTTCTTCCCTTTGTGGCTACCTCATTTCCAAGATTTTACCCCTCAGGGTGCGATCCCACCCCACTGCCCAGTGCACAATTTACCAGTTTACATCACACTACTGCTTATATCTCCTGCTAGGCTGTGCAGAGAGGTTAAGTAACCATCTGTTCACTCTACACATATTCACTGTGCACCTGCTGTGCATGCCAGGCACTGGCTAGGCACTATGTGATAGAACTAATAAATTATAGGATTACTATATGACCTAGCACCAGGGCTCTATCTTAAAAAGACAAAGTAGCAGTGTTCCACAGTGATTAAGAGCATGGCCTCTGGGTCCCGACGGTCTGTGTGATCTTGGTTTGGTTACTTAACCCCTCTGTGCCTCAGTTTCCTCATTATGTGAAAAGCGTCCTACCTCCTAGGGTTGTTGTGAAGACTAAATGTGATCACGCAGAGAGCTTATTGCCCAGCACGTCGCACTCAGTAAATATTAGATGTTGTCATGACTGTTGTTTGTGGAGAGCCTGGTCAGCCCTGTTTTAGGCAGCACCAAATCCAGAGATGTAACTCTCCAAGTTGCCAATATCGGAGAGCTAAATAGCACTGGATAAACAGGAGGCATGGAATCATTTCACTCAAAATTTCACACATGATGCCTTACACAGTTACAGAAACAGAAACCAGATACTGCCATCAAGTGGTGATACTGAAAAATAAGAGCTTCTTGCCAATGCCAACCTATGTCTGAGGATATGTTTGCCAAAATAGTTTTAAGTTTCAAGTCACAACTACTGGTCACCCTGCCGCCAACCCCCAAACCAGCTAGCGAAAGTTCACGGTAAGTCAACAGTTGCGGACAGTTACAATTCTGAACTCAAACGATGCAATTTTTTTTTTCTCGTGCCCACTAAATAAGTAGTAGTAAACAATGGGTTTGTAGAGCCTCCAAATTACTGCCCTGTTTCAAGGCGTGCACGTATCCAGGGCTGGCCTCGGTTTCCGGTTTCTGGGCTGGAAAAATAAAACTAGAGGGCTCTGGATCTCCGGCAGCTCAGGAGCGCGCAGGCCGGGCGAGAGCGGAGAGAAGTGCAAAAAGGCGCCGGCCCCGCCATGCGGCCCGGCCCTGCCTCGCTGCGGTCGGACCAGTCGGACGGCTTCGCCCCCCAGCCCGCCCCTCCCCGCCCCGCGCCGCCGCTCCCGCCCTCCCGGAAACCGAGTCCCGCCTGCGAGCGTCCCGGGCCCGACCGGCGCAGCTCCCCGCGCAGCCGCCGCCCCGAAGCCCTCGCTGTCCCCGGCCGGCGCCTGGGCGCCGGGCCATGGGCCGTCCGGGCCGGCTGGAGGCCGGAGCAGGAGCCCAGCGGGAAATGGGTAAGGGATCGTGGGGACGGCCGGGCCCAGGCAGGGGACGCCCCCGCCGCTGCTCTGGGCAGTGACTGTGTGACAGGGTCAGGTCTGTGAGCACCTGCGGAGCTGCTGTCAGGACGGGAAGCCAAGGGCCAGGGGGCC
The DNA here is from genome assembly GCF_000164805.1 of Carlito syrichta. Taxonomy (NCBI): domain Eukaryota; kingdom Metazoa; phylum Chordata; class Mammalia; order Primates; family Tarsiidae; genus Carlito; species Carlito syrichta. The sequence continues at coordinate 62,617 of NW_007000793.1, read as the reverse complement.
TGGAGCAGGGAGGACGCTGGAAGAGGATTGAGCGGGGAAGAGGGGACCCTAAGAATCCAGCCTAACTGGGCGGCAGCGACCAGGACAGCAAGGGGACAGTCTCCCCACTGGGAGAGTCAGCTGAGTCTTGGCTCCAAGCCCCTTTGGAGAATAGGAGGAGCCTTTAAAGCTATCCATTATCGGAACCAGGTGACACTGAGGGCTTTGCTTCTAATCGCTCATTGCCCTGGGCCTCGATGGGTCCCTGGTGCCCATGATCAGGCCAGGCCCTCCTTCCTGCTGGCCACTTGCTTGGCCAGGGCTGCCCCCCAGGAGTGCCTTAGGATGGAGGAGGTGGATGCTGGTCCCTCTCCTAGGTGTGTCTGGGAGAAAGTGTCAAGAGGGATTCCTGGAAAAGTAAACAGTGTCTACTCAGCTGTCAAACTCAGTCCTTCTGGTTCTAGAACTGAGTCTAGCTTGTCTTTTCAGTAGGATGATGGAGCTAGGGATGTGAGTTCTCTCATAGATTTTTCCAGGCTGCAAGATGGATTTTGCTGCTCTGGTGAATGCACTCAACAGATCCCTATCATGTCTTGGTCAGAAGGCCAGGGTCAAAGTGAAGGCCTGGGCAACTTGGGGCCCTCCCTGCCCTTGAACCTCATTAGCTTGGCCCAGAGCAGATTGAATGTAATCAGCAACTAATTGAGTGTCTATGAACCCCTCTATGTAAGGAACACACCAAGGTCAAGTTTAGACAGTTCATAGTGCTGATACATTTTTTTCTTCCACCCATGGTATTTCCTCTTTGTGGAGGGTATGAAGAAGAGTCATTCATTCATTCATTCATTCATTCAACAAATAGTTCTGAGTGCCAGCTGCAAATCAGGCACATAGGCACTGGAATGTGACTGCTCTCATTTACATAGAGATTGGAGAGAGAAAATAATCAAGTAAGCAGGTGGACCACATTATATCAGAGTGATAAATTCTGTAAAAACAAAAAACACAAAAACATGTAAGAGAAACGACTAGGTGTGGAGACTCGTGACTGTAGTCCTAGGCCAAGGCAGGAGGATGGCTTGAGGCCAAGAGTTTGAGATCAGACTGGGCAAAAAAGCAAGACCCCTGTCTCTGCAACAAACAAAAAAAAAAGAAAAGAAAAGAAAAGAAAGAAAGAAAGAAAAGAAAAATTAGCTGGGTGTGGTGGTATACGCTTATAGTCCCAGCCACTCTGAAGGCTGAGGCAGGAGGATCACTTGAGCCCGGGGGTTCGAGGCTGTGGTAAGGCATGATTGTGCCACTGCCCTCTAGCCTTAGCAACCACAAGTCCCTGTCAGAGAGAGAGAGAGAGAGAGAGAGAGAGAGAGAGAGAGAGAGATTGGTCCTTTAGAAAGTATGACAAACAGAGACAGAGAGAGAGAGAGAGAGAAATTGGCCCTTAACTAGAAAGTATGACAAACAGACTTTTTAAATATGGTGGGAAAATGGTACCATTTTCAGGTTCTAAAAACCTAGAGACACAGTATGGATTGTCCTCTGTTCCTGTACACAGGAAGTTATAAGCTACCTATAAGGGATCAATGAACAATGGACAAGTAGTTTGTAGCCCCCTTTTGAAGTCCTGGGAGCATATTTCTTGTTGGGAGGCTTAAATCTAAGGCAGAGAATCTAAGGCTTAAATCTAAGCCCTCTTTTGGGTACCTTATGTACAATAGTAACACAAATAATCCTCACAGCAAGTCTGTGAGGTAATTAGTGTTACAATCCCACTTCACAGATGAGAAAGCTGAGGCCCCGAGAAAGTAAGGTTACAGGTCTAGTAAGTGAGGAATCAGAATTTGGCCATCAGGTGGTGAAAACTTTTGAGCTAAGTACTCTCAACCACTATGTTGTAGCGATATCAGAGACCCAGCCTTAGGCCCAGCTGCAAAGAGATTCTGTCTATCATAATGGAGTTCTAGGTTGGGCTCTGTGGCTCATGTCTGTAATCCCAGCACTTTGGGAGGCCACGGAGGGAGAATTACTTGAACCTACGAATTTGAGACCAGCTAGGCAACATAGCAAGACCTTGTCTCTATAAAGAATAAAAAACTTAGCTGAGCTTGGTGGAGCATGCCTGTCGTCCTAGATACTTGGGAGGCTGAGGTGGAAGGATCGCCTGAGCCCAGGAGGTGGAGGCTGCAGTGAGCTCTGATTGTGCCACTGCACACTCCAGCCTGGGTAACAGAGTGATACTCCAACTTTAAAAAAAAGAAAAGAAGTTTCAAAACAGACGCTTTCAGGCGGGGTGTGGTGGCTCATGCCTGTAATATCAGCACTCTGGGAGGCCAAGGCGGGAAAATTACTTGATTGGCATTTCACTCGGTTCCTTCAATTTTCACACGGTTCCTTCAATTTTTCACACAAAAGGTGGGGGTAATGGGGAGGGCAAGTGGGCATAGACTCAGAGTGCTGTTGGAAGGAGCGAGGCAGGAGGGGTCTGCAAGGTTGATGGAGGGCCACAGCAGGTGGGGGGCAGGTTTTGTCCACAGTGGAGAAGGCTCGATAGTGCATGACAACTGGGGTTAGAGAGAAGGCAGCGGAAATGAGCGCATTCCACTTCTCTCTTTCTTTAAAAAAGATGTTTTTAGCCGGGCTCGGTGGCTCAGCCTGTAATCCCGCGCTTTGGTAGGCTGAGGCGAGTGGATTGCCTGAGCCTGTGGGTTCGAGACCCGCCTGGGCAACTTGGTGAGACCTCATCTCTACAATAAATCAAAAATCAGC
>NW_007000793.1:59402-59855 GCF_000164805.1 Carlito syrichta | reverse complement strand
CAGGCAATCCACTCACCTCAGCCTCCCAAAGGCGCGGGATTACAGGCTGAGCCACCGAGCCCGGCTTTCTTCTTTTTTTTAAAACACAAATAGTAGGAAGTAATACTCAGCTGTATACCTTTCTTTTTAAACTTAACATAATAATAATTCTACTTAGAGATATATAGGTGGACTACATCCTTGTTAAGGAAATGTATAATACTGTATCTCATTGAATGGGTGTATTCCACCCTGGGCAACAAAGCAAGACTTCATCCCTACCAAAAAAAAGAAAGAAAGAAAAATAAACTAGCCCAGTGTGGTGGTGAATGCTTGTAGTCCCAGCTACTTCGGAGGTTTTGAGGCAGGAGAATCCCTTGAGCCCAGGAGTTTGAGACTCCAGTGAGCGGTGATCAATCACACCGCTGCACTCCAGCCTGGGTGACAGAAAAAGACACCACTCCCCTCAAAAAA
>NW_007000793.1:42955-59382 GCF_000164805.1 Carlito syrichta | reverse complement strand
CTTGGAAGGCTGAGGCGGAAGGATCACTGGAGCCCAGCAGGTCGAGGCTGCGGTGGCCAGCACTCCAGTCTGGGCGACAGAGTGAGACTCCAACTCAAAAAAAAGATGTTTTTTAGTATTTGTATGGTTAAAAATTCTTTAGCAATTGTAAAAAAATGTAATACTATCACCACATGGAACATACTCGAAGATTGACCACATCCTCAGAGGAAAAAATGTAATACTTATATGTGTTAAAAATCTCTTTAAAAATATTATTTCAGCCGGGCTCGGTGGCTCAACCTGTAATCCCGCGCCTTTGGGAGGCTGAGGTGAGTAGATTGCCTGAGCCCGCGGGTTCGAGACCTGCCTGGGCAGCGAGACCTCATCTCTACAATAAATCAAAAAATCAGCCGGGCGTGGTAGTGCATGCCTGCAATTCTGGCTACTGGGAAGGCTGAGGCGGAAGGATCGCCGGAGCCCAGCAGGTCGAGGCTGCGGCGGCCGGGAGCGGCCACAGCACTCCAGTCGGGGCGACAGAGTGAGACTCCAACTCAAAAAACAAAAAAACCAAAAAAACCAAAAATATTAATTCGGCCGGGCTTGGTGGCTCAGCCTGTAATCCCAGCACTTTGGGAGGCCGAGGCAAGTGGATTGCCTGAGCCCACAGGTTCGAGACCTGCTGGGCAACTTGGCGAGACCTCATCTCTACAATAAATCAAAAACTAGCTGGGCGTGGTAGCATGCACCTGTAGTTCCAGCTACCTGGAAGGCTGAGGCAGAAGGATCGCCAGAGCCCAGCAGGTTGAGACTGCGGTGGCCGGGAGCGGCCACAGCACTCCAGTCTGTGCGTCAGAGTGAGATTCCAACTCAAAAAAAAAAAAATTAATTCAAATAGCCCTTACAGCACACAATAAAAATTCTCCTTCCCTCACCTGTCCTTTGATCTCCATTTCTCCTTCTCAAAGGCAATTTCTTGAGAATACTTCCAGAGAGACATATTTTATTTGTAAACAAGCATCTATGTATGTATATTTTCCTTTTCTTCTTCTTCTTTTTTTTAAAACACAAATAGTAGGAAGTAATACTCAGCTGTATACCTTTCTTTTTAAACTTAACATAATAATAATTCTACTTAGAGATATATAGGTGGACTACATCCTTGTTAAGGAAATGTATAATACTGTATCTCATTGAATGGGTGTATTCCACCCTGGGCAACAAAGCAAGACTTCATCCCTACCAAAAAAAAAAAAAAGAAAGAAAGAAAAATAAACTAGCCCAGTGTGGTGGTGAATGCTTGTAGTCCCAGCTACTTCGGAGGTTTTGAGGCAGGAGAATCCCTTGAGCCCAGGAGTTTGAGACTCCAGTGAGCGGTGATCAATCACACCGCTGCACTCCAGCCTGGGTGACAGAAAAAGACACCACTCCCCTCAAAAAAAGAATGGGTGTACCATCTTTAGCCAGTGGACTATGGGTTTTGGGCTGTTTCTCCTATTTTTGTTTGCTGTGATAGACAATGACACATTAAGCATACTTGTCCCTATATAATCTCTCACTTCTGTGGCTGTTTCAGCAGGAGGAATTCATAAGTGTGGTTTAAAATTCTGCGGCTTTAGCAGTTGACAGATGCTTTCCAAAGGCAGGCATGGCTATATACTTAGGAGAGTGCTGATTTCCTCTCAGCTACACCCACTCGGCGTATCATCAGCTCTTGTTCTTGCCAGTTGGACAGATGAAAAAGTGTCACCATGTTGTAGTTTTAACAGATGTGTCTTTATAGTAAGTGGTGTTACAAGTCTGTATTTTAAGCTATTTGTCTTTCTGTGGACTGTTCATATCTTTGGGTCTCACTCTGTCACCCAGGTTGGAGTGCAGTGCTGCAATTGATCATAGTTCACTGCAACCTCAAACTCCTGGGCTTATGTGATCCTTCCACAGCTCACTGCAGCCTCAAACTCCTGGGCTTAGGTGAACCTTCCGCCTCAGTCACCCGACTAGCTGGGACTACCAGTGCACGCCACCGTGCCCAGCTTTGGTCCATGTTTTAAATTGGATTTTATTGTTGTTGTTGAATTATATAAGGGGTTTATTTCCTCTTCATCCCTTATTTCTAGTTCCCTCATGGCCTACCACCTTCTCCTACCCTTGTGAGCAGCCAGCTACTTCAATATATTTATGGTAGCTTTATCCTTGAAACTGGACATATTTTAGAAAGATATATGATGTTGATTTACATATGCATGTATTTTAAACTTACATAAATAGCATTGTAAGAAAATTATAATCTTTTTTCTTACTTTAAAATCAGGGCTATTTTTCAAAGATCTATTGGACTGTGGTGTGTGCACGTAGTTTGTTGCTTCTGTTTTTTGCCGCCCTGTATTTTGCAGTTGGAGTTGTGGAATTATCATAACAGTTGATTCTTATTGGATTGGTCTAGAAAGGTTACAGGGAGAAGGGGCCTTATTTGGTGAACTCTGAAGGATGAAGAGGATTGGACAGATGGAAAAGAGAATGGGGAAAGAAATAGAGCTGGCCAACAGAACGTGTGAATGGACCACAAACATTTAGGGAAGGGCCCGTGGCTGACTGGGGCCTCAGTTCAAGGTGTGGTGGGTGTGTGGTCATAGGAGAGGCTAGAGAAGTCTCAAGTGCCAGGGTTTGACTTTCTTTAAAATTACAGGAGAGAAGGAGTTGGCGGCAGTGTTGGGAGTTGCAGGAATTCTCAGTTAGTAAAGATTATCCAGGACAGCAGTGATCTCTCAATGGCGAATTAGGGTGAATTGAGGACATGAACTCCAAGAGGCAGGTGGTCTCTGCTTTTCTCTAAATAAGAGAAGAGGAGGCTCTGTGTATGGGTAGAGCAGTGGGGCCTGTGGGAAAGGAGAACCAGCAGGACTGGGCCATGAGAGGAGAGGGCCCTAGGCTGGTGCCAAGGCTGCTGACTTGGAAAGCCAGCAGATGTGATGCCAATCAGTAGGCAGAACCCAGGAGGGGCAGACATGGGCACAGAGATGAGGAGGGTACTCATGGGCATGTGCCAGGCTGCGAACTCAGAAGTTCTGCTGCACATTGACCCAGAAGATTTTGTTGGTAGTTAGGAAGCTAGACTGGATGGGGCTTGTGAACATTTAGTGAGTAGGTGGAAGGAAAACATTTGGGAGTAGGTGAAGTGCCCCAGAAGAGTGTGAATGCAAGAAAGGCCCTGCCAGAACAGAACCCAAGGCAGAGATGCCGGGAACAGTGAATGGATAAGCTGAGTCAGCCAAGGAGACCTGGTACATTTCTCTCTGCCCTTTCCTGGCTAGATGACCTCAGAAGATCATCCTCTCGGTGTGGACCGTCACTGTGGAGCCTGGGCAGGGGTGGGGTAGTGGTGGAGGGGCATCATCTATAAGACCTGAGGAACTCTGGAGGCTCTTAGTGCTGCTTTGGAAGATGCACAACTGTACTGAGGCTGAGAGGAGGGAAGTGGCCCTCAAGAAGATCAGGTGTGCAGGTTCTCCTCCCCAGGTGTGAACACAGAGGCCCTGGTGCTATTCCTAGTAGGAGCTGCTGAACCAGGTTGTCCCTCTGTCTCTAGAGAGTGACCATGAATAGAGCACAGATCAGCCCCTGCCGGTGCAGAGGGCACTGGAAAGCATAGGGCTTTGTTGCTATTGGCAGGGCTAAGTGTGAGCACCCCTAGGGAAATATGTGACCCTTCAGGAAGCCCAGGAAATGTCCTGCTCTGAGTCTGTCTTCCTCCTTCACCTTGTCAAAGTATGGGCATGTCTAGTCTCTGTTTAATGCCAAAACTTTACTTTCAGCTAACCATATACATCTGCATTCCTACTCAGTGAGTAATGGCCAGTCAGGGCTGATGACCATTAGAAGGAAGACTTTCCATTCTTTCTCTAAAGGAGTAAATGCTGCAAAGGTCATATCTAGCTGCACAAAGTGTCTGCTCACATATCTCTGTCATGAGTTTTGACATGAGAGTTTTACATTTATAATATTATTTACTTAATATTTTTCTTGAACATATATGTTTGAAAAACAGCATAAAGTAGGTATTTATTTTAGTGTGTTTCTAAGCAGTAGCATCTATGAAATCACTGGTGTGCTGCACTTGCTATATTTTTTTCGAACGTATATTCAAATGCTCAACTATTAAAAATGTTCAGTATGTGTACCACATACCCATATATGCAAACGCAGCCTTAGATTTGTGGGTTCCTGGAGAAGGTAATTTTGGGGCAGGTGATTCCTTCCAACCCTATGTAATGGAGGGAAAATCCTTTCCTATACCCTTTTAGGTTTACTGACTGGAATACTGCAAGTTAAACTGACAAAACAGATTAACAGAAGAAAAGGTTTAATTTGCATGCACAGAAGAGCTAATGAAAGAAGTTGCTGCCTTGTTAAATAGTTGACGTTAAAGGCTTCTATACCTAACTCAGTAGGGAAAGGAAATGGGTAGAAAAAGGCTTCTATGGGGAGAAGACATGGCTTCTTTAGGAAAAACAGATGGGTTTTGGGGAGAACAAATGCGAGATATTTATGGTAATGTTTATCTGTACAGGTATAATCAGTCTTTCTGTCTCCTTCAGGGCCATAAACCTTTCCTGGAAAAGAGATTTTTTGATAAGTTTTATTTCTGTTCTCCCTCCTGGGAATAGATCCTCCCTGAAGAAGGAATTTATGGTAATCTTGTCTCCCAGAAGTTACTGCTTTTAGTCACATAAGGAAAGCTCTGAGAAAGGTTTTTTTCCCCCCTAAATCTGTGAATCTCAAATGTCTTCCATTAAAACAATCTTCACACCAACATTGGGTTTGGGGTGAGTCCCTATTCCTAACTCAGAGAGGTCACACCGGCAGCTGTTTGAGAGGTGGTGACATTGAAGGGTCGGGACCCTGTGCAGACTGTCTCAGCTGCCATTGGCAAGGGGGACAGAGGTTGCCAAAGGGTCTCCTAGTCTTTAAAGTGAACAAATACATTTGGTAATTATTTACTCTTCAAATTAAATTTGCTAATACTTTGTTATTTTTGCTGATGACAAACACAATGCATATTTATTTTTAAAAATTAAATACATACCAAATAAGCAGAAAGAAATTAAAAATCAAGTGTGCTGTTTTCAGGCACAGATAACTACTATCAACCAATGTTTTGATGCTTTATTGCCTAAATACACAAACAAGTTTTTTAATAAGTTGGATCATCCTGAATATATAGACAATTTTCTCACTGAAGAATATGCTGTGTGCAGCCCTTCCACTTCATTGGATGCTCTTCAAAAACAAGATGACTAAAGGTTGCTTAGGTTCACCGTATGGCTATATGGCTGTACGGTTGTCTATCTATCAGATTTCCCTTTTGTGGATATTGAGGCTGTATTTTTGCCATTGCAAGTAACTGCATGCACTTGTGTTTCAGCACATGTTTTGTGGGTGCCTTCTGGTGCCAAGGGGACTGGGGGATGGAGGATGATTAACCATAGAGCCCAAATTACTGTTCACAGGAGACAGACAGACCCATGCAGGGAAAGAGCTCATCTAAATAACACAAAGAGCTGGGAGATAGCCCAGGAGATGATCTTTGGGAAGAAAGGCTAGGGTGGGCTTTTGTGCTGAGGCAGAAGAGAGCCAGGCAGCTGTAGCTCTGTTTCACAGACACTGGGGGTGTTTCATTTGACTGGTCACAGGCAGGGTAGGGACGGCCTCCTAAGGCTGCCCAGATTGGGCAAGCAAGTGCAGAGACAGAAGCTTGATGTTCACTTTTGTAATCACTTCCTGCCCTTCTCCAGGACGCTGAGGGCAGGATGCTGTGTGCATGCGTATGTGTTGGGAGGTTGATGGTGATGTCACCCCTGGGCTGGACGGTTCTCTATTTCCTCTTTGCCCTGACTCTAAGACTCTCTCCCGCCCACTCTAAGACCACAGGTATCAGGGAGGGGCACCTTTAGTCCCTGCCATGGACTCAGTCATTGGAACCCCTCACCTGGCCCGACCTCTCGCTCCCTGCTCTGATCCCAGGAGCCCACGGAGCAGCTGGCCAGCAGGACTGTAAACATGCAGCTTGGCAGAAGAATGAGTAGAGAGGCAGGTGTCCTCCAATCTGTCCTTCCTGAGGATCAGGCTTGTGGAGGTCAGAGAGCTGGGAGGGAATAGGGCCTTTTCTGGAGAAAGGAGCACGTGACTGCCTTACTTCCAGGCTTTCCTAAAGGACAGAACTTTTACAGAGACAAATTTAGGGGCATGGGAGCCTGTGGAGGTGCTTCAGGCCTCTCCTCTCACCTTGGTTGGTAGGTGATGCTCCAGAAGGGCAGTATTTAAGGTCTATTTGCTTAAGAGTTTTTACAAGCTTCAAGTTGGGATGAGCAAGTCAGGCTTACACCATCAGCAGCTTCACCTGCTTGGGAAGGAGGGCTTCTCCCTGCCTGGGTTTTTCTATCTGCAGCATGCGGTGGTAACAAGAAAGCAGAAAGAGGTGCCAGTGCCCACCACCTCCAGGCCCTGTCTCCTCGTTTGTCTATGGGTCTACACCCTCTTGTCTATGGCTCACTCCCACCCAGACCACTAGGGACTGGAAGTGATGCTTGGAGAGGCCTGGTGGGTGTCAGCACACAGGGGTCTTCAGGAAAGGGGAGTTATAAGTCAGGTGACCACTCCTTTCCTTTGTGGCCTATCTCCTCTTTCTGCTCTGCCTTCCAGGAGGGCTCACTGTGTGCTGAAATCCCCAGGGCTTCTCTCCTGGAAGGTGGGCAGCGTTCCTGCTTCTGGGCTCAGTGCTTGAGATACCACCTTGCCACCTGTGCTGAGCAAACAGGAAGCAACTCACCTCGAGGGAGGCAGAAGGGGCTGCCTGGCTTGCCTGCACACGGGTCAGGTCAGGAGGCTATGCGATTGCTGGGTCCTAGGGAGGGGGACAACATGCTGGGGAGAGAACCCCAGAAGTGTGTGGGGGGTTGCAGCAGATCCAAGCTCACCAGTGACCAATGACTGGGGCTCTGGGGATAGGAGCCACAACATTCTCCTGAGCTGGAGGCCCTCCTTGCTGGTGCTCAGGAATGCTCCATCCAGAGTCTTGCTCATTGCAGTACTGGGAAACAGGTAAAAGAAGAGACAGCACAGACATGGAGACTCCAGAAATCTGGGAGGTTCTTCTTGAAGTGTGGTGTATCCAAGAACCACTCCCTAGCTACACTCCACATCCTACAATACACATGCACCCATACAAATAAAAGACCCATTACCTGGAAGGAAAGGAGGGAGGCAGTTCTCATTTCCTTAGGATGATCTCAAAGTGATTAAAGAAGAGACAATTATAATCAGATTTTATTCCTTCGTCAAATGGTTATGGAGCAATTGTGAGTCAGGGCCCATGCTGTAAAGGTGAATGGGCCATTCCTTGCCCTGGAGAAGTTCATAGTCAAGGGGAGGATGAAGAGCCATAGACAAACAAGGAGATAGGGCCTGGGGGTGGTGGGCACTGGCGCCTCTTCTGACGAGTGCCATTCCTGCCTCTGGGAGCCTGTATCACCCAGGAGGCTGGACTGGAGGGGACAGAGTCTGGACTCAAGAAAGTGACACCTCAGCTTATGGTCACCTAGGTTCTGCCTCCATGTCCCCTGCTAACTCTGCTTGCCCATAACCTTCTGCCGTGAACCGTGATAGATCACTTTCGCTTCTCATCTTCCTCAGCTTTCCTGCAGCAGTTGACAAAGTCGACCACTTCCTTCTTCTGAAGTAACCTCCTCTTTTATCTTCTGTGACAGCACAACTCTCCCCTTGTTTCTCTTACTTTCTTGACAATCTCCTTTGCAGATTTTACCCTCCCATCCTGGGCGGGCGTCACCTCCCTCCCCAGGACTCAGACCTCTTCTCTGCTGGTCTCATATGTGCATATTTTTCAGTTGCCAACTTGAATATTTCACAGGTGGCTGAAACCCAATATTTAAAAATCAAACTCTGGATTTTCTCCCCTAAGCCTCATCTCCCATTTCTTTCCTAGTTCAGCAAATGCCATTATTACTGCCCATCCAAGTACTCAAACCAGAAATCTGAAAGTTGCTATTTACTTCTCCCCCATCTTTATTGCTTCCATCTAATTAAACAGCAGGTTCTTTCAGTCATCCCCAATGTGTATTCCCAGTCCTATGTCTCCCCTTCTCTGCCATCACTGCCCTGGCCCAAGCCTCCTCACCTGGACCTCCATAGAGCCTCCTGACTGGTCTCCTTGAACCTATTCCCAGACAGATGATATCTACAGCAGATAGATGATATTATAAATAAATATGCAAACACTTCCTCACATATTGTTTTCCCTTAAAATGCACTTTGGCTGGGCACGTTGGCTCACGCCTGTAATCATAGCAGTTTGGGAGGCAGAGGTGAGAGAATTGGCTGAGCTCAGGGGTTCGAGACCAGCCTGGACAACTCGGTGAGACCTTGTCTCTTCAATAAATCAAAAAATTAGCTGGGCATGGTGGCATGCACCTGTGGTTTCAGCTACATGGAAGACTGAGGCAGAAGGATTGTCTGAGCCCAGCATGTCAAGGTTGCAGTGGCCGTGAGTATGCCACTGCACTCCAGCCTGGGCGACAGAGTGAGACTACAACTCAAAAAAAAAGGATTACCACTAGGGAGCCCTCAGGATCTAGCCCTGCCCCTCCCAACCTCATCTTCTCCCCACTAAACTGACCTGCCATCTGGTCCCTGGCTATGTGGACAGCTTTCCTGCCTCAGGGAAGGAATTTCCCTTAGTCCAAAATACTCTTCCACGCTGGCCCTTCTTCACCTGGATATGATGCACCCCTGCAGCGGCCTCCCTGACCTCCCATGGCTCTAAGCTCACCCTGCCACTCTCTCTCATTTCTTTCTACTCTTTCCTGCCCAGCATTCATCACAACTATGATCGGGTGTCGATTCTTTAGTCCTCTTGTTTATTGTCCATCTGTCACTGGATTGGAAGCTCTTTGAAAAGAAGTTTTATGTTTTATTTCTGATGGGTCAGTAGCTTCTAGGGTAGGGACCACACGAAGTAGGTGCTGGCATGAGCTATGGCCACATACTGGAGATACCCAAGAAGCTGGAGGCCCGAGGAAAGGGTTTACATTCAGGTCTTGGTGACTTTAGGCTTCTGGCTTACTGAGCTGGGCAGAGAGTTGTAAAGGCCCACATATGGGAGGAAGGGTAGCTTGGGGGAAAGAGGGAATAAGGTTTGTGTCACACTGAGTTGGAAGTGCTGGTGAGATAAGCCTGTCCCTAACATTTACTAGCCCAGGAGGCGAACGGTGGAGGGCCCATATGATATATCTGAATATGTGAAAGTTATGACCGAAGGTGACACTGTCATATAAAATGTGTCTTATTCTCCTGCCTTAATCCCCCCCGCTATCATGGCCTAGAGGTCCTGGCTTGGATTCCGTTTCTCAGCCTCCCCTGAATGTTGCTGCTATAGTGGAGCCTGCCCCCCAGCCTTTGGCCTCTGCAAGTGCCCCACCTCCCTTTCTCTTTCCCCCACCCCCCCATATCACACATGCAAGTGGGTGGGTGACCTGCCTACAGGCGCCAAGCCCTGTCCCTCCCCTTCTGTCCTTGCTATCAGCACTCTTGACCCCACCTCTGCCCCATTGTAGGCCTTTACAGAGCAGTGTGCAGTGTGTCCGTGAAAGAAGGAGATCATTTGGGCCTGGAAGCAAATAATCCCAAGATTCTGGGCACCCAGAGTGTGGTGGAGAAAGGGGGTGTGCGGGCTCCAGGTAGGCATGTCCCTTTGTACTCTGCTTGCTGTGGGGAGGGGTGCGGCTGGAGGGGAGCTAGAGCCTGATCTTCCTAACTATGAGCCAAGATGAGCCTGGCTTAAGGCACTACCTTCAGTGTGGGTGGAGGAGTCGCCTGGGCACTGGATTAGTGAAGACAAGAGCTCAGGATAAGGCGGGGTCTTTGGAACCTCAGCAGAGCAGCCAGTGATAGTTGAGGCTGAAGAAGTAGATTGTGTAGAGGAAGAAGAGTATGATGAATGTGGCTCCCTGCTGGCCTCAGTCTCACACTGTGGACACCTGCAGCGTGTGTCCTGAGGACATAGGTCAGAAATTCAGCCATGGGGAATGGAGGACAGTTAGCTCATATAGTCCAAGGCTCTGCATTCTAACCCTAGTTTTGTGAATTCCCAGCTGTACAATCCTGGGCAGTGGCTTAACTCCCTCTGAACCTGCCTCCAGATTTGGATCTGTATAATGGGTTTAATTTATGCTTCATAAAGTAGGTGTAAGGAGTGGTTGAGGTGCTTTTGGGAGACGTTTTGTGACAACAAGGCCGCTTGTAACAGGTGTCATTATTACTGGTGACATGAGACCTAGACACACAAAAATAGAAATGTCATTTGCTAAAAACAGAAATATAAAAGTTGCCTGACCTGGAGCCCTCCTGCCTCCCACTGGGTGCCCTGCAGGGGACTGAGAGCTGGGGCAGAGCTGAGAACCTGAGACAGAATCCCAGAGAGGAAGGAGGTGGGGCCTGTTCACAGTCCAGGCCACTGCCTCTTCCCCCTTCTCTCGCCCAGGCCTTTCCATTGCAAGAGACAGCCAGCCTCATCCATGGCGGGTTCTTTCTGGGCTGGTGTACAGGGTGGGGGCCTCTAGGGGGTAAGGGCGTGGGGAAGGTGCCTGAAGGGGCCAGGCCTAGGAGTGGAGGCTCTTGTCTTGTGGGCAGGAAGTGTGAGGTTCTGAGCAGCTCAGTAGCCCAGGAGAGGTGGCGGGGAGCAGGAGGGGTGCATGTCTGTGGTGAGGGGGAGCGGAAGCCGGAAGCTCCAGCCACCACAGCCACATTTGCTGGGCAGGCAGACTGTGCAGCCAGGAAGTGCTCTGGGGACCCCGGACAAATCGTTTCTTCTTGGACCCTTTGGAGGTGAGTAAGGTGGGCCTCCCTGGTGTGGGGCTGGCGGGACCGGGGGTGGGAACTCAGGGAATGTAGGGTGTCATATGTGGGTCCTCGTGGCAGGGGCTGTGGCAGGTGGGCAGGAAGGAGATGAGTGCTCTGGGCTGTGCTGTGTGCACCTGCTGGGACCCTGGCCTAGGCTAGATCCCCACCTTCCTCTTCTCTCTTTTCCCCTCCTCCCTCAGCCTTCCTCCTCCCCATCTGGCCCTTCTCTGATTCCCTGCCTTGGCCCCACTTAGCCAGGTCGTTTTCCTTCCCCAATCTCCCTGGGGCCCCTGGAGGTCTGCAATAGTGAAGAGTTAGAGAAACCCTTTGTGGGTCTCTCCTTCCTCTGTCCCAGTGACTACTGTGGCTCAGTACCCAGCGGGGGCTTTCATGGCTAGAGGCCCCAAGTGAGCCTTGACCCTAGACTCCAGAGGGAGAGAGTCCAGACAGGCCTGGGCTTGGGGTTGAGGAAGCTCTGGGTGTGGCCAGTCGCTGCAGAAGCTTAGTCAATTTGGCCATTAGGGGGCTCCCAGCTTCACCTTGCCTTCCGGGTCCTTCCATAGATGTAGGGGACTCTCCTTACTGGTTTAGCTCTGGCTGAGGCCTATTGAATTGATAGGCAACAGGAACCATTGCACTCTCAAAAACGTCCCTTTTGTCATTGTAAGGCCCACTGGTTAAAGTTGTAAAGGGATCCTCATGGAGGGAGCCTCCCAGCCACTGTTCCCTTTTCCTAGGGCCTAAAACGCCACAGTTGGAGTCACTCCTCTGCTAAAATGCAGGGAAGGATGAACTGTTATCAGTTGATGAGAAATACCCCTCAGGTCTGTCGTACCACAGTCCAGTTTGAAAGAGCTTCCTGGAGCTCTAGAATATCACACTGCCCCCTCTTCCTATGGATAAAAAAACTCCCAGCATGGGGATTAGAACCCAGGCTGCTGAGCACTTAGTTGGGGCAGGGGGAGAACCAAAGACAGGGTGAGGGAGGTGGGGTAAGAGGACAGACGGAGGAGAGACTCAGCCTGGTCCCAGGCTGGGGCCTACTGGTGGTCTTGTCCTTCACAGGCAGCAACTGCCGTGGGGTCCCTTTGGTGCTTTACCCCCACTGTTCACTCCCTCTCCCTGTCTTCTCTCTCTCACTCTCTCTGCCCATCACAGATTCCCTTCCTCTTCTTTGGTCCCTTCCTGAGCCCAAGCTGGCCCCACCATAGGGCCTTCAGCACACTGGCCTCTCTCTTTCTCTACCCCCCCATCACCCCGTGCACATTTGCATGAAGGCTCCTTCCACGTGAGCAGGATGTGGGACCTCATCCTTCTGAGTTGAGTCCTTTCTCGTGGTATTTCAGGCCCCCCGGCTTTGTCCTGTAACTCCAGGCCAGGAACTTCACTCATGGTGCCTGCCCACAGGAGCATCTCTGACTCGCAGTTTACTGGGCAGCACAGGGGTAGGACAGGTCACCTCTTAAGTCCCTGGACAGGCCAGGCACCTCCATACTTTTTCCACAGGAAGGAAAGACTTTCCAGGGTGAAAGAAAGGAATGTTTGCTTGCTGAGTCTGGAAGCACAAAGAGAGAGAAAGACAGAGATAGGCATCCTATGGGTGGAAGCTCAAGTTGACTCTTCCAGAGCTGAGGGTGTGCAGATCCAGCTGAGCCTGACCAGGAGGGTTCTTTGTTGTTTTTGTTTATTTTGGCTTCTCTGAATGGACCAGCAAAGCTACAAAGTTAAACCTATGAGGGCATGATCGTTTTTTTTCAGCACCCACCAAAGGCCAGGCCCATCATTAGCACTCAGACTCATCCTGACTTTACAACAAACCAGCTTTACTGGGTCTTATTTCCTTATTTAACGGATAAGGAACCAGGTGAAGTTTTTCATCTAGAGTCACAGGGTTCATCTGTTTTAGAGCCAAGATGGAGTCTGGTGTGTGAGCCTCTGCATCTGAGTTTTATACCATGACCCTGAAGTGGGCAAGGGAGGGCCGTCAGTGCAGGGGGCCCAAGGCTGTCACTCTTCCTACTCAAGGCAGACTTGTACCCCAGCCTGTGTAGCTGGCCTCCAGGTTCTTCCACCAGAGTACAAGGCTCTATCCCCAAGCTGAGGGTAAAATCCCACGGTTAAAAAGCACAGTCCAGATGACAGTTGTATTCTTCTTGCCCCCTAAGATTAAAAAGAAATTGCCTTGAAGCCTCAGGGTGGGGTGTGGGGGGGTAAGTACGGAAGGGACTCTCCTCCTGGTTTGTCCCTCAGCCATCGCTTTCTGTGTCCTTCACTTCCCACCAACCGGAAGAACAGCTCAGACCCTGCAGTATTCTCCATGAGAGCCTCCCCATCCCCCAAGGTGAAAATTCCCTGAAGTATAATCAACTAAGCTCAGGATTAGGGGGTGAGGTACTAGAAGGTGGTACAGTGCAGCAATGCCTTCTCTTTCCCCCTCAGCTCCCTCCCTGCTCCCTCTTCTACACCCTCCCCAAACTCCCTGATCTGTCACAGTACTCAGAAAAAATGAAGGGCCACTTTATTTTAGAGGTAACAGAACCCACCTTATGAAGCATGTGGCAGATTTTTTATCGTGGGTTCCCTTCCTCCCGGCTTTGTTGTTAGGACAACTGATACAGGAGATTTCAAAAAAGATTTTACTAAACACCAGAAAGTAAACCAAGAAAATTCTGCATGTATAGTACTGGGTTCTGCTTCCCAGTTCCTGGCTTGCCTCTGCCTAAGCGCTGTCATCTTTCCATCAGGAATCAAAGGCTGGTCTCCATGCCTGGGCCCTTCCTAGGTTGGATTGCCCTCATCCAGGGGACTGGAAGGACTGCCTTGATGTTGATAAGAAGTGACCTCACCCTTTAGGTCATTCCACCCCTCCAAAAAGGGAGGAGCCATTTTTAAAAAGGAGAGAAACCTCTCAAACACACAATTACACAGTGCCCCTCCACAAGTGGAGAGCACAAACAAGACGATTGAATGAATCCTCCTCAAGTTTCCTCTTTCTGTCTAGGTTGCTGTCTGAGAGCTGAAACCCATAGGGACATTTGGGCTGCTGACCTGGCAGGGACCTAGCTCTAGGGAAACTTCCTGAGAGGAAGAGGTGATTGGTTCATGGAAAGGCTGGCCCCCAGGAGGAAGTCATCATGTCTTAATGACACTAATTCTCTGTCTCCCCAATTCTCTGGCCAGGTTGTTGTGGAGAGAGTGCTCTGAGAATCCATTCCATTTGTCTCTCCATCCATCCATCTATCCATCTCTTCTCTAACTTTTATAAACATTTCCGGAGTGCCACCTCTCAGCCAAGCAAACACTGCACTGAGCAGAGGGAAGGAAACGAGTTCAGGTGACTCAGCTTCACGAGGAAATTCAGGAATATCAAGGGAATTGATTGGTAGGTGGAAGAATGATGCTTAAGAGAACCTGAAACTAGGCTCACACTCCAGTTCAGGATACAGGTGGGCCTCAGCTTCTCAAGTCAATGTGAACCTTTAACTTTCTAATCCACTTGAACTATTTGTCCCCAGAACTTTGTGGGTGGGAGTGGTATAACAAAATCAGTCACATAAAATGACTCAGTCTTTCAACATTTTTGTATTGAGACACAGCAGTGAACAGGGAGCACAAAGAAACTGCCTTCTTTTTTTTTGAGTTGGAGTCTCAGTCTGTCGCCCAGACTGGAGTGCAGTGGCTGCTCTCGGCCACCGCAGCCTCGACCTGCTGGCTCCGGCGATCCTTCCGCCTCAGCCTTCCAAGTAGCCGGAATTACAGGCATGCACTACCACGCCCGGCTCATTTTTTGATTTATTGTAGAGATGAGGTCTCGCTGCCCAGGCGGGTCTCGAACCCGCGGGCTCAGGCAATCCACTCACCTCAGCCTCCCAAAGGCGCGGGATTACAGGCTGAGTCACCGAGCCTGGCTAAGAACCTGCCTTCTTGGCGTTTACCTTTTAGGCAAACTAGAACCGCATGCGTAAACATACCAGGATTTGCACATGGGAATGAATGTTCTGAAAGCAGAGAGTAAGGGATGGAATGTAGTCAGATTGGGTTTAGTTGGCTTAAAGAAGTCATGGTCCAGTCACAACACACACCCTGATCCCCACTAGATATTGTCATCTGTCTCCACCCCTCCTGTCTCCCCATTGCCTTGGGCTCCCCTATATTTCCCAGTCTCTTCCTCCCACCCTCCCTCCAAGCTGTTCAGATGCCTCAGGGTCCAGAGATCTGCTTTCTTCTCTTTACCTCTGGAATGTGGCTGCAGCTTCTCTGATTTTTTTTTTCTTATCTGAAATAATCCAGCAAGGAACACTGAGTTTAATGTGGGAAGGCACATCTAATACTTATGTATGTCTACATAGTTGTTAACATTTATGTGTCTACTTTTGTACACATACAGATTCATTTACAAGTATATTTTTGCAAAGAGAGATGAGTGGGACTCCCTCTTGTCTTATAGAAAATGCAGGATGCCCTTACACCAGGTCCTGCCCATCAATCCCATTCCTATTATTGTCATGGGGACTTTTCCTGTCAACTGAATTCTCTAATGAGAGAAAGTGAGTTGATCTCATCCTAGCAAAATGCTCTGATGCCCACAGGGATGTGAAATTGGCACATTTTCAGATGTGGGGATTAGAGGAATGAGAACAGGAGACGGGATTGTGTGTGGTGGAGAGCCAGAGGGGCCAAAGACTAGGCTTTAGCAGGGAAGGAAGAGGCAAGGAAGGGAGGCTTTGGGTCTGGGCAGGGGGGCTGTGGGTGGAGCTGAAGATGCCCCATGTTTGGGTACCTGTAAGTCAGGTGCTTCTTCTCTACCCTGTCTCCTAAATGGAGATCTCTTCCCAGTCATTCCCTGTACCTTATGGGCTGGTGACTTGAGGATGCTGCAAAAGTGGGATGTTTTCCCTTTTTGCTTCTTCTCAGTCATTCTCCACCAAGCAGGCCTGGTGAGGGAGCTTTGGGATCCATGGGGGTTGCCTGAGCATCAGCAGCGGGTCTTGAGATTACTCATCTTTTCCCCTTGGAGGCAGGACTGTCGAGGTCCTCTTTCCCAAAAAGCACTGAGTGTCGAAAATGAGCAGCTGCTTGGGGGAACTGGTAGTGGTATTGACCCTCAGACTTGGGGAGCAAACCATATAAATCCACAGCTGACAACCTGAAGAGGTGGAGAGACAGAAACTAGGATGATGAGGGAAGACCGGACTGGTAGGAGAAGAGTGAAAGGCAAGACTAATTTCAGTCCATTTGATTCAGATCATCAAAGACAAGATTAAACATAAAAAGGGCCCCACCTTTTGGGAAGTCAATCTTTGCAGGAGGCTGACTTATAACTGAAAGGTTGAAAGGCCCTGAAGGCTGGCCAGGGGCCTTTACTGGTGGGCTAAAACTTCAGAATCATGAGGCCATCTTTCAGCAAGTCCATATTCTTGTTATATGGAAAGTAAGGAATGTGGGAGTTAGGAAAGAGGGAAGGGTAGAAAGGAGCCCCTCTTTTTTTTTGAGTTGGAGTCTCACTCTGTCACCCAGACTGGAGTGCAGTGGCCGCT
>NW_007000793.1:28873-42935 GCF_000164805.1 Carlito syrichta | reverse complement strand
GCAATCCACTCACCTCAGCCTCCCAAAGGCACGGGATTACAGGCTGAGCCACCGAGTCCTGCTGGAGCCCCTCTTTTTGAGGGGCTTTTAGAAGAATACTTTTCAGATTCATGATAAACAGAAATGCATACTAGTCTGACCACCTTTCTCTCAGGCGCTCTTCAAAAAGAAGGCACTGTGTAAAGTAATGTTTTCTAGGTGGGCTTAAACAGCAGGTAGACCCATCTCACCTTGGTGTGAAAACTCTGAGAGGTCACCATTTACTGAGCATTTAATGGTAGGCCAAGCCTGGGCTGAGAGATTGTGTGAATCACCCCAGTTAACCCCAGATGCCTTCTGAGGTAGGGCTCCCAGAACCTAAGGAACTTTCCAAGTGCATCCACTCAACTGTAAGTGGCAGTACAATGGTGTGAGCCCAGGTCCATGTGGTCACTCATTCAGCCCCATGTTCTTTAGTGCTGAGCATGGGGAGACACGGCAGGGGCCTGCTCAGCCAAACTGCACAGCTATCAACAGCTTGCATGGGTTTGTTATGTATACTGATTGTTATGCATGCCACATGCTGGGTCAGGCCTATCCTCCTATCACCAGCCTGTGGCAGGACCTCAGTGTGAGGTCTGGAGCCCTGGACAAGGCCAAGCCACCCCAGTGAGGGAGGCTGGTGCTGAAGGAGTCCACCTGGGCTCATTCCAGCCTGCTGGAGGGAGAGGCACCTACAGCAAAGACAGGGAGAGAGCTGTAGACTGGAAGGTGGATAGTCTGGGGTCACAGCCCATCCTCCCTTCCCAGCTGTGGGTCATTGGGTCAGTCACGGGCTTTGGCTTTCTTACCTTGAAACAGAGACACGGCAGGGGCCTGCTCAGCTTCCAGGTGCAAGGTTGGGTGGAGAAGACAGGCTTGGCTAACTGTGCGTGTGGAAGGGGCTATTGTTTTCAGATATCTGGAAGTTACACAGGGCTGTAAGTTGGGAGGGAGCTTGTGTGTGTGTGTCAATACCCTTGTTCCCTAAGATATTCCAATATAATTTATAAGCACACGCACAGTCTTCAAGATAGAAATCTGTGAGTAAAGAAAGTGAGACAAAGGGAAAATAAGAAAATACAGTACAAGATTAAGCCAGGGGTGTGTTTAAGACATGCCATAAAGGTCTGTGTACTTGACCTTGTACTTCCGGACAGCTGGCGCCACGAGGGAAACAGATAACGCGTTAGGAGTTTCATAGTGTCCATTGGATCAAAACAAGCCAGTTATGCTGAGGGAGCAGGGCCACTTTGAAAGCCATATAAACAGTAGGTTGCATGCAGGGATGGAGAGGCATGATTCTAGAAAACACATATGATAGGACATACCCAGAGTATTAGTGTGGTCAATGCACAGAAGCTTAGTGGAGAGCCCCTTCCTGCTTCTACCAGGGCCAAACTGCACAGCTCTCAACAGCTTGCAAGGACCGAGGACCAGCCTGTGAGCTAGCCTTGTGAATGGCCAGGCCCCAAAGACAGGAGGCTTGCAAAGTAGAAATAAGGCAGGCTGTGGTCTTTCTCTCCTGGGTGCCTGCTTTTCTGTTTCCCTGGCGAATCTATTCCATTCTCCTAGCCTCTGGTCTGTGTCTGTTTGGCTTTCACATGCTCTGGTTTACATGCCGTTTGTGGCTTGCTGCCTTCTCAATGCCCCAAAGCATTTCTGCCTTCTGTTTCTGCCCTAACCACCTTGGTCTTTCCACTCTCCAATCCAAATTCCAAGAGAAGGCTCTGATTTGGCCGGTTCATCCCTTTCAGCTTCATGGGCTGCCTTCGGCTAACAGATGGGTATCTTTGGAGCAGGTGCTGCCCTGGTGGGAGTTTGAGATTGCAGGTTCAGGTGGCATACATGGGATACCTCTAACCTCTAACAGGGCTGTGAATGGCAGTGTTTCTTGTAGCAGGCACAGACATGACAGGCAGATCAAACATGTCTAACATACTACACACATGCTTCCAGGGAATGACAGCCCTTCCCTAACCTACATTTGCTTTGGGTGTTTCTAGGGTAGATGTGGATTCCCAGTTGCCCCCGTCGTGCGCTCCCCTTAATCCACACGATGGGATTGTGAAAGCAGACTCTCCTGTGCAGCTTTTGCTCTGTGGATGATGGGCGACTACCGACTCTCTGACCAGCCCCAACCCGTGGAACTTCTCAACGTCTGTTTGGGAGACAACCTGCAGCCCTGCCCAGGAGCATGCCCAAGGGAAGTGTGTGGCTCTCAGGACCCTCCTGAGCCTCCGAGGGAGCAAACCTGGGCTTTTGACCCTCCTGAGTCCTCCAGACAAGATGCTTCTCCTCAGGACTCTGGTGTGGAACACACACACTCGGGGAGCTGCTCTTCCCAGGGGGAACACAGGCAGAGAGAAGCGTTACCAGGATTGCCTGGGGACAGCCATCCTCTGGGGAGCCCACGGCAAAACCAGAACACATCCACACAGGCGGTGTTCTGGGCAGGCATCCTGCAGGCCCAGATGTGTGTCCTAGACCTAGAGGAGGAGCTGGAGAAGACAGAAGGGCTCAGGGCTGGGCTGAGATGCTGCCTCCCTGCAGCCCCTGTGAACCTCCCTGGGGACACGGGCCTGCACCCCAGCCCACCCAAGGAGGACTCAGGAGGAGACAGCAGTGGGCCTGACGGAGACAACCAGGCATGGCCAAGAGAGGGAACCCCTGACTCTTCCCCAGAGTGGGGTGCTGAGGAGGAGAGCTTGTTCTTCGACAACCCCCTCTTCCTGGAGAGTCCTTGTTCAGAGACCAGTGCTTCTGGAGAGCGCTTTTCCTGGGGGTTCCCAGACCCCCATGCAGATGTGCGGACTGGACCTGAGAGCCCTCATGCCCTGGAGCCTCCACCTCCAGAAGACACAGTATTGTGGGAGCTGGGAAGCGAGCCAGATTTGGGGGACAGCACTGCTGAGACCGGTGGACACAGCACCCCTCCATTCCCTGTGCCCATCTACAAACCACATTCCTTGTGCTGGACCTCAGTGGCTGCTAATGAGGAGGCTCCCACATCACCCTCTGGTCAAGGGGAGGGCGAGGTAAGCTCAGTCCTGGGAATCAACTCAGGGCTGTTCTGGTGATGCAGAAGGGAGGGTCAGGCCCAGAACATTTGTTTCAATACCAAGACCTTTTGGGATCTGGGGTAATGGAACAGAAAATCAGGACCAGTGTGACCTCCAGAAGAATTAGGAAATTTTATCAATGCCATGATGTCAACTGAACATGATGGGAGTTAAGTCCACAAATGTTTCCCTCTCCCAAGCTCTAAGGGGCTATGTCTAGATACGTTTGGAGAACAAACAACTCCTCCAATTGCAGCGTGTTCCAAGCTATTCTCACATTATTCTCCTCCCACCTCCAAGACGTTCCCAACTATAACAGGGCAGGGGTCAACTTGCCAGGGTGACCTCTGCCCCTAACAGAGAGATGCCTATTTTCAGAGTCCTAGTCTCTCTTTTCTTGGGAGATTTTGGCATTTTGTTACATTTAGCTCAACGTCTTTTATCCTCCACCCCTCTCCCCCAAGTCCAGTGTCAACAGTTCAGGCCCATATGACAATGGTGGAGATCCTTGATATCAACTGGGGATGGGGACAAGCTCTGCAAGACAATAGGGAGCACAGTTTTCCAAGGGAGGTCTCTACTTAAGAGATAAGGAGATTCAAGATGGCAATGTGAGGCTGTAACTTTCTAATCTCTCAGTTCCCCAAGAACAATGAGAAGAGCTGTCCACCAGAGCAGCTCTCTCACCTGAGCCTCAAGATTGAGGAACTCCCAAGTGCTGATGGGAGTCCCCTCTACCACATGCCAGGGCCCCAGTGTGGGTTGGTCAGATCTGTGTTTCCTGGAGGTACATTTTCTCAGGACCTTTTTGCTCTAAGCACTGAAGTTCTCAGGGGAAGCCTGGGAGCTCCTTAAAGTTATAGGTTGGCTCCCATGTGGTATGGCAGAGCCCACTCAGCCTGGTGCCTGGGGGCTACCACCCTCCCTAAATCAGCTCCTTCAAGGGCTGGCACCACTTGAATGAAGTAGGGCCATGTGGGCAGACTGAAGGGAGGAGGCCCCCTGGAATGTGGAAAAGGGCCTGGAAGCAATTTTTCTTGAAATCTCTCCTTTTCTTCTCTCTCTCTAGACTTCTCTTGGACATAGGCTTGACCCTGCTCCATCTACAGCACTCTGTGTGGACAAAATATTGACCTGGGAAACAGCACACGTTGAATCTGACCTTAGCCCTGCCACACATGCTGTGCAACCTTGGGCAAGTCACTTCCCCTGTCTGGACCTCACTTTCTCCATCTTTGGAGGAGAAACGTGAACCCATTGATTTTCAAGGTCTAGCACCAACACTCCTAAGATGTGGGTCTTCTCCCATCCAGCATTCTCTCTGAACTAAGACACCAGACTGATGCCCATGTAGTCTGGGTGGGAGAATGGCAAGGAGAAAGGGCCATCTGTCTGCTCATGGCATCCCTCCCCTCCCCCCCTTTTCCCTCTCCCTGCCTGGCCTCTTCCCTACTCACCTTTCCATGTCTCTAGGGCTCATAGAAACACGTATGCCTCTTTCAACAGGCCCCACCCAGCCCTGAGGAATGGCAGACAGAAGAAGGTTTTTCCTGGCCCCAGGAGCCTCTTGTCTCCCAGGACAGAGGTGAGACCCAGTATGGAGGCCTGAGGAATTGGATGGTAGAGGCTTTGGGATTTGGAGTGAGAACAAAGATCGTTCTTGGATCCATGGTTGTCATGAACAGGTTCCATTGTATTGTGCTCCAGCCAGACAGACTTGGGGTTAAATTCTGCCTCCTTAAAGAGTAAGTGAAGGAAATGTACAAAAGACTCCGCATTTTCAATACCTGGATCTTAGTGATTTACAGCAAGTGTCCTGAGCCCTTAGTTGCCTTGAGCTTGGAATCCTGCTGGCTGCCTGCTGCCTCTGCATGTGGGAGAGGTCACTGCCCGAAGGAGGGACAGGGTGTGCTGCCAGGCTCTAGGGGAAGAGCCCTGGGGAGGGAGCTTCTGGAGGTGGCACCGTGCTGTTCTCCTGCCTCCTTCCCTGTGCTCACCTCATTCCATGCTCTTCCTCAGGTGAGAGAGAGTCTGGGTGCCCCCCGGAATCTGATCCCTGCACCTTGGTCCCTACCTCCCGGGGGAGCCCAGCTTCTTCACCGGAGCCCAGCAGCCCAGAGTCTGAGAGCACAGGCCTTGATCCCAGACCCAGCCCCACGTCATCCCAGGAGGGCAGCCCTCAGCTCCAGTGCCACAGCTCGGGCACTTTTCCCAAGTGGACACTAGATGCTTCACACACTTCACTCTTGGAGACAGATGGGGCACAGCCAAGTTCCCTGGAGAAAGAAGAAGCAGAGGAGGCCCTAAACTCGGGGAAGGAAGTAAAAAGTGATAGCACAGTTAGGCCTGCAGAGGCTGAAGGCATCCAGGCTGACCTGCACCTGACTTCTGCAGAAGGGTAAGTCTTGGGTGAACTGGCTCTCAGCTCCTAATTATGGGTGCACTTAATAATACCCTGGTCTGGTTAGAGCATGAGAAATACACATTAGGATTTGACATGCTAGTATTTATTATGAATGGATTAAACGACTAGGCACTAGGAAAGTGTTAAGAAAGACTGAAGGGTTTAAAAGCATCAGAAATGAAAGAGTGGACAGTCATACCTGGAGGCAGGATCTGAGTGTTCTGGGGCGGGGCCTCAAGAGAAATGTCTGCAGCTTGGATACCAGGAAGGGGCCGGGGGGTTGGGGGAGGCATCCAGGGAACCTGATCAGGGCTGTGTGCCTAGAAAAAGGGGAAGTCTTGGGAGGTGGAGAGTCAGAGCTTGTGATGTGGAGATTATAGACTGCTTTGAGGAGGTGACTGGAAGGAATTAATCAAAGAGCCTAGGCCCAGAGTGGGTCTCACTAAACCTAAGTTTGATGGAGGGCCCAGGGAAATGATCATGGGGCACACTGTAGGATTGTATAACCTCAGAACTATGACCAGAGTTAGGAATAGGTCAACTAGGAAGCACACCTAGATGTCTACCTGCCCCAGGACATTGCATTAAGACTATCAGCCCTGGGATCTCTATGCTGAGAAAGAGGTTTTCTTCTCTAGTTGGCCAAAGAGGGGTCCTATTGATGAGGCTAGAAGGAACCAGCGATAGTTCAGGGCCTAATGGTGCAGTAACTGGAGGGTTGACCCCACTCCTATCTCAGTGTCCTTGAGTGATGGTGACAGAACATCAATTGGCCAGAAGCCAAAGAACCATCTTCCTGGTACCTGGAAACTAGGCTGCCCTGGAGATGCTCCGAGGCTTGGTCATTAGAAAAGGCCCACCTTTAAAAATGGAGGGTTCATTATATTAAAATGCAAAGTACATCCTCCCAAAACCAAAGTAAGTAAATCCACCTAGAATTAGAAAGATACTTTCATAGTAAATAATGGAAAAATGTTTCATTGGGGTTTTACCTTGGTAAATGACACTAAACACTATACAAATAAGTTTAATTATTATTTTATTATTATAATTTTTAAAATTTTTTAGGTCAGAGTTTCACTCTGTTGCCCAGGCTGGAGTGCAGCGGCATGATCACAGCTCACTGCAGCCTCAACTTCCTGGGCTCAGACGATCCTTTCACCTCAGCCTCTTAAGTAACTGGGACTACAGGCACACACCACCATGCCTGGCTAATTTTTTTTTCTTCTTGTGGAGATGAGGTCTTGCTATGTTACCCAGTCTGGTCTTGAACACCTAGGCTCAAGCATTTCTCCCTCTTTGATCTCCCAAAGTGCTGTTATTACAGGTGTGGGCCACCACATCCAGCTGATTTCTTCTTATTTAACACAATGCAAGAAGTTTAATTTTCCTGGCACAAGTTTGCTGGCTGGATGAGATGTCTTTCATGCATGCTTGACTTTCACAGTGAGATTATAAAGGTCATTAAAAAAACCCCAGCTATATCGAGAAATAATTCACATACCATAGAATTCACTCATCTGTAGTATATAATTCCATGTTTATTTGTATTTGCATACTGGTTTTTTTCAAAGTGCTTCCCCATCTAGGTATTATTTTTTTAGCAGCAATGCTAATTGACTAGGTAATTTTTTAAAACATATTTTAGAGCTTTGTCAGTTGATTATTCAAATAATCAACTCTTTAGAAGTGGCAACTAAGTCATTTTTTTTGTTTCCTCATCTCCCTGTTTACTGGGCTATCTCTTTCAGTTCTTCATTTGTATGATCCTGGAGTCTTCCAGCATCACTTTCATGGACTTAATGAAAACCCATTTGTTTGCAAAACGTGTAGTTTCACTTTTCAGTTGATTTCTGGTCTGTTCATGAATCTCAGGAAGCAGGGGACCCAGCAGAGACCCTGGCCCATCCGAGTTAGATGGAGAGGGTAGCTGAGGGAAGTCTGCCATTATAAGTGGTCAGTTTATCAGCAAATATTTTCATGTTTAATGATTTTTGCTTATCTGTACCACTTCCAAACTGTGGTAACTTGGATGATGAATGCTTAAGCAATTGGGATACCCCACACCAGGTTGTAACATTGCAGGGGAAACCGAAGAATCAGAGATTGGATTGAGTGACATCTTAAGAGTCTTAGTGCTCGACTTGGAGGTTCTCTGAGCCTGGGAGTTGCCTGGATCTGTTCACACTTGTAATGGGTCACCATCTAGTCTCCTTGCCAGCAGCTTCCAGGTGGAGGACGGGAGAGACTGGGGACCACCTCCTGGGCTTTCCCAGCTGTTGCCATTCCTAGACCCAGTCTAGCTTCCCGATCTTGGCGCATCCTTACAGCTTGCTTGGCTTCAGCTCTAGGAGTGTAGTCTAGAGCTGAAGGAGGATGTGGAGAAGGGACAAGGAGGCATATGAGGATCACAGGCCAGGTGAGGGAGACAACCCCCCCAGCTGTGGGTTGGACAAAACACCACTGGGGTCTTCAAAGGGCTTCACCCGCTACTGGAGGGGAGATAAGCCTGGAATATCCCTGTGGTTTACCCGAGGAAGCTAGGGCACCCAACCCTCATGGCCTCGCATGAATGAATACCTACCTTCCTCTCTGGTTCTCCCAGTCCCAGGCCAGGTCAGGTCAGTCAGGCTGTGTCTCTGCCAGACCCTAGGTGAGTGTCTGAGTTCAGCCCCTCTAGGTCCTACCATACAAGGCCTTGGCGCCTCAGCTCCACCCCTGAGTTCAGAGCACCCCCTTCCACTACTGACCTGCAAGGACACTTGACCCAGAGGCCCTGCTTGTCCATTGCAAATGAGAGTCTGAGGACACTGATGGACCCTTGCAGGCTTCCTGAGAGCCCCATGCCCCAAGCAAGATTCACAGAGGAAGGCCAGAAGCCACCAGCTGGAGACAAGCTGGCTAACGGTGTCAGGAACGACAAGGTAGCCTGGAAATTGGCTTCACGTCTCTATCACCTAGAAGGCTTCCAGAAGTCTGAAGTGGCTGCCTACCTGCAGAAGAAGTAAGGGGCTTTGAGCCCAAGGAGGGCTTGAGGCTAAGGCAGGTCAGGGAGGAGCTGCTAATGGGCTCCCTCCACTGACTGCCCTTTTCTCCATGTCCCCTCCTCTCATCCTATCTTCTCTGTCCTGGTCCCACCCATTTCTTCCTCACTTTCCCTCATACCCTCACCATCCCTGCTTTCTCCTCTTGGTTGCACTGTATTACCTCTTCTTCACACCTCGGTCCTTGCTTAAAGATCTTGGACCCCACTGCCTTGTCCACCCAGACTCCATGGGTCCCTCCCACTCAAGATTCGACGTGTGTACCAGAGGCATAGCAGACCCTGATGCCCCCTTTCCCTCTCAGCATCTGAGGTTGAGCCTGGCTGTGCCTTTCCCATGCTCAGACCCTACCCCGTCAAACCCATGATGTGTACAGGTTCTGGGGGGCCTCTCTATATCTGGGGTCTCAGCCAGCCCTCCAGCTTGATGTGTGCAGACTGTATCCCCATTTCCCTTTGCAGCAATGACTTTAGCAGGGTTGTGGCTGAGGCATACTTGTCCTTCTTCCAGTTTGGAGGCCAGAACCTGGACCGAGCCCTTCGGTAATGCCTTTGGGTCCTCTCTGAGGAGGCCGTGGAGGAGGGATGGTACCGGGTGGTGGCATGGGCTGAGGCTGGGATCTGATTGGCCCTGAGCTCCTGGGCTCTCTCCTTGACAGGGGCTTCCTCCAAGCCCTGGTGCTCAGTGGGGAGACTCAGGAGCGGGAGCGAATCCTCTACCAGTTCTCCAAACGCTTTCACCATTGCAATCCTGGGGTCTTCCCCTCAGTAGGTAGGGAGGGGCCTTCCCCGAGGGCAGGGCAGGGGGACTTTGGGGTGCCTGTGTCCTCTTGGGAGTTCACGGGTGGCAGCGTGTTGGGGACTGGAAGCATTTTGGGGGTGGGGGTTGTCATCCCACCTATTGTGGGTGGAGGAAACTAATGACCCCTGGTTCCAATGAACTTTCTCTCCACTCATCTCTCTGTGGCAGATTCTGTACATACCTTGACGTGTGCAATCATGCTCCTTAACACAGACCTGCACGGGCAGGTAAGAAGGTGGGAGCATGCCTGTGGGAACCGAGCCAGGGGCCAGGGTCAGGGGCTATGGCATGAGGAGGAGAGAAGTCTGGGGATAGGTCAGGGAAAGGCCTTGGGGGTTGTAGGCCTGAGGAACTGGAGAAGGCTCTGGAGCGTCTGGCTGGGGGTTATTCTGTTGGGGTGGGGTGTGTGCTCAAGCTGTCTCACTTCTTCCCATGGCCACAGAACATCGGGAAAAGCATGAGCTGCCAGGAATTCATAACCAACCTGAATGGCCTGCGAGATGGTGGGAACTTCCCCAAGGAGCTGCTGAAGGTATGTGCAGTGGGGCCCGGAGCCTGGGTTCCTTGTCCCAAGGGGACTACTAAACTCAGGCCTGGCTCTGCCCAGATATCCTTGAGAAGACAGGGCTTCTTTGCTGAAGGGCTCCTAAATGTGTGTTTCCTGGCTGCAGCATCAGTGGCATCCTGGAATTTGTTACCCCCACATATCCACAGGCCCCTGACCCAGACCTACATGAATCAGACTCTCTGGGATTGGGGCCCCTAAAACGTTTTATTTACTTTCCAGGCGATTCTTACCCCCCTTTGAATTCTGGAAGCACTGGTGTGTTGGTTCTCTAGGTGGGCGGAGAGCAAAGCTTCACACGACAAAAGTCTAGTGCTCTGACTTGGGAGCCTGAGGTTCCTGGGTTTGAATCTAGTCTTGGGCAATTTACCCCCTGGCAGCTCAAGAGCCTCATGGGGGTAATAACAATGTCATTATCGAGATGAAATACAATTTGTCAAGTGCTCAGCATGATACTTGGCACCCAGCATGCATATCACCAGCAATTAGACCATTTGCTCTTTCATCAACAGAGTTGTGTCAGGCAACAAGAGGGGTATGTTCTGAGAAATGCAATGTTAGGTGATTCTGTCATTGTGAGAACATCATAGAGTGCACTTACACAAACCTAGATGGTGGAGCCTACTACATATCCAGACTATATGGTGTAGCCTATTGTTCCATACAGAACACCATAGGCAACTGTAACACAGTGGTATAAGTATTTGTGTATCAAACATAGGAAATGTACAGCAAAACTATGGTACAAAAGATAAAAATGATATGCTCGTACAGGACTGTCCCATTATAATCTTATGGGACCGCCATCGTATACATGGTCCATGCTTGACTGAAACATCGTGATGTTGTATGTGACACATGACTGTATTTAACAAATGTTTATTGAACACCTACTATGTGCCAGGTTCCCTGCTAGGCACTGCAAGGGCTATGAAAGCAAGTGGGATACATCTACATTAATCCTATTAATATTCCTTATTATTTCAAAGTTCCAGCACATCATTCACTCATTCATTTACTGCACATTTATTGCGAGGGCAGGCCAGCTGGTTCCTTCTGCATCAGATACCTCTGGAAAGGATGGCATGTGGTGATTCGTTTCCCCTTCAAGAGAACTAGTTCAGGCCTCACTAAATGAGGGCAGGGCAGAGACTTGGCTGCCTTGATCTTTACATCTCTAGCACCCAGCACAGTGCCTGGCACTTGAGAAAGGCTCCATAAAAAATTTGTTGCATGGATGAACCAATGGATGGACACTTACCTGCTCAAGGAAGAGGGCAGCTGTATTGAGATTGGAGGACACAGGTGGTACACATGCCACACCCCTCTCCTACCTCTGCCCGACAGTGAGTTGAGGCCCACCGCCCTGAGACTCCCTTGCCCACCTTTGTGCTTTTCTTCCAGGCCCTCTACTGGTCCATCCGCAGCGAGAAGCTTGAGTGGGCTGTGTGAGTGAGAACCCCTTCCCTCCCTCCTCACCCCTGGCCATTGTCCTGCCTCTGTTGTCAACCTGATAAGTGGAGGAGTTCAGGGCCCTGGTCAGGGCGCCCCTCTTAGTGGGGTGGAGCCAGAGGCAGGGTGCTGGGCAGAGAGGGTAGAGGAGGCCAGGTAATACTGGAGCAGCCAGGGGTAGTGGGCATGTATGGCAGTGTTTCCAGAAATTGATGGGCTGGTTTTAAAGGAGGACTCCTTTTGGGGAGTTCTGGGGTGTGACTCCCCAGCAAGAGAAAGTGTACTGAGGCCCTGGAAGACAAGGGATACCTCCCAGTGCTCTCTGCCCAGTCAGCATGCCCAGTCTGACTCTCTGATGTCCAGGGATGAAGAAGACACAGCTAGACATGAGAAGGCCCGGCCATCTCCAGCAGCTGGGAAGATGAGCAACCCCTTCATCCAGCTGGCTCAAGACCCCACAGTGCCTACCTACAAGCAGGGCATCCTGGCTCGGAAGATGCATCATGATGCGGATGGCAAGAAGAGTGAGTGTTGGC
Organism: Carlito syrichta; assembly: GCF_000164805.1. NCBI lineage: Eukaryota > Metazoa > Chordata > Mammalia > Primates > Tarsiidae > Carlito > Carlito syrichta. The sequence continues at coordinate 31,053 of NW_007000793.1, read as the reverse complement.
TGCCCATGAACGGGGTGGTATGCTCAGAGCAGTCCTGCTCAGGGACCCGTGCTGATGCATGCACAGAGAGGTGCAGAGAGGTGGCCCATGAGGACAGGCAACCCACGGTCCTTCCCTTAACATGTCCTGAACAGTGACCATGTGCCAGGGGCTGTGTGAGGCACTGGTGGGCAAGCTGGTGCGGGGGAGGAGAGGGATCAAAACAGGCCTAGTGGTTCCTGGGCCCGAGTCCTTGAGGTAAAGTACAAACTAGACAGGCACATCAGTGTCTAGGATAAAAGGAAGAAGTTACTGAGTATGTAGAGAGGACTGGATCAAGTGAGGAGGGAAGAGTTTTGATTTTGTTTTGGAGGTGGACTGTGGGGACAGGGATAGGGAAGGCTTCTGGAAAATGACAGTATCTGAGCTGAACTTTGGAAGATAAGAGGGTCAGGATTTTTGAAGCTGGGCAGAGGGCATCTCCCTCAGAGAAAAGAGCAAGTAGCATTTGCTCAGAATGTGTGAAAGGGAGGTGGATTTGGGACACAATTGCCAGGGTGTGCATTTGGGCCGAATTCCCCAGGCAGCGAAGCTTTTGAGGGCAGCTACGTAAGCAGAGCAGCGACGTCATCAGACTAATGTAGAATCTCAGATTGAATGGATTGGGGCAACCAGGAAGGAAACTAGCATTGGCAGTGAGAAGCTACCGGGGTCTGGGCAGGACCCCAGGGGGATGACCATAGGGAATCAGGCCTTCTGCCCAAGGAGTAGGTCTCAACCACACAAAACCAAGGGTGAGGAGGTGGGGGGGGAGGAGTGGAGGCGGCTGGTGGCCAGAGTGGGGTGCACTGGGAATGACACCCCTGGGCTGGGAGCTGAGCTCCTCAGGATGGGTACACAATATTGAGATCATCTCTCAGGGACTGAAAGCTATCTGAGTAGACTTGCACGCAGGGTTCTGGCTGTGTGTTTGTGGAGGGGATAGGCTGCATGAATATCCACATTTGTATGTGAGCAGCTCTCTGGTTTTAGCTACAAGCAGGATTCCTCGTGTGTGGAGTGTCTATGTGCTTGCTTGTGAACGGATGTGTGTTCTTGTGTTGGTATGTTCTGTTTTTGTGTATCTTGGTGAGAGAATGGAGGTGGTGTGAGGGCAGGGGGACTGTGTGCACACTTGTGTGTGTCTCAGTGTGTCTGGATGTGGGTGCCACACCCACCTTTGTGTTCTGCTCTTGGAACAGCACCGTGGGGCAAGCGCGGCTGGAAGATGTTGCACACCTTACTTCGAGGAATGGTTCTCTACTTCCTGAAGGTAGGATGGGAGTCGATGCCCCGACGGGCAGCATGGGGAACAGAGAGGGGCCTGGAACCATCAGGAGGATGGACATCTGAGGATAACCTCTTCTCTCACCCCTGTGCCCGGTGGCAGGGAGAGGATCACAGCCCTGGGAGCGAGAGCTTGGTGGGGCAGATGGTAGACGAACCAGTGGGGGTGCACCACTCACTGGCCACCCCGGCCACGCATTACACCAAGAAGCCCCACGTCTTCCAGCTGCGGACTGCAGACTGGCGCCTCTACCTGTTTCAGGCACCGTAAGTTCCTGGGGTGGGAGACAGTGGCAAGGCCTCGGAGGCCCTGACCCTGCTCACACCTAATACTCACAGGCCTCAGAGATGGCCATACTGATCAGGAACCTTTAGAAAACTGCAGCGGAAAAAGGAGCTGGACGCAGGGAGGAACCCTGGACACCTCTGCACCTCCCTGCCCTTGGCCAGCTTTGCCAGCCCACCAGCCTTTCCTTGCAAGTCGGATCAGGCCTCCCAGTTCTGAACAGAAGATTCCAGGATGCCACTAACAACTGATCATTTGGGGCATTTGATAGAAAATCTGTTGCCTTCCTGGGTTTTCCTCTTTTCGGATAAGTAAAGCCATGGGCAGAGGTGGAGCACCCTTCCGGTGGCAGGGTTTCTGGCTGTTGGAGGCTGAGTCCGGAGCGGCTGGAGGCCGTGCAGACCACGGGAGATGGGGCAGGGGGTGACAGAACCGACTCTGTGTCCCTGCGGACTGACGCCCTCCTCTGTCCCCAGCACTGCCAAGGAGATGAGTTCCTGGATCGCGCGCATCAACCTGGCCGCCGCCACGCACTCGGCGCCGCCCTTCCCCGCCGCCGTGGGCTCCCAGCGCAGATTCGTGCGGCCCA
>NW_007000793.1:19793-28849 GCF_000164805.1 Carlito syrichta | reverse complement strand
GGGAGGCGGGGCTGTGCATGTGGCCCGGGAACGGAGGTATGGGGGGGAGGGCTGCACACCTGGGCGCGGGATGGGGGGAGGGGAGACATGGAGCTGCACACCTGAGTCCGAAAAGGGGTGGTGGGGGGAGACTCGGGTCAGCTTCCCCCACGGCCTCTCGCTCCCAGGAGGAGCAGCATCGATCCCACGAGAACTGCCTGGACGCTGCCTCAGACGACCTGCTGGATCTGCAGAGGAACTTACCGGAGGGGCGGAGCCGCAGCCGCGAACTGGAGGAGTACCGCCTGCGGAAGGAGTACCTGGAGTACGAGGTGAGGGGGCGCGCGCCCCCCTCCCGCCCCTTCGCCGGGCCGTCCGCGCCCTCTCGTGGCCGCCTCTGTCCCTGCAGCCGTCACTCCCCTGGCCGCTCCAGGGCAGGCCGAGAGGCTTGTGTGAGGACTGGGTCTGTGTGCGCTGTCTGCGAACGTTGCACAACGTGTCTCTGTGCACTCAGCCCCTTCACCTCTTGTCAGCAGCTTGTCTGAAAACACTCACAGGGGACATTTTTTGTATGGTTTTACTTCTCCTAAGTCTTTATTTGGCTTTTCCTATGTTGAATTAGTCCCTCTAATACCTACCTAATAATAGGTAGTGTTCATGGAGCTTGTATTACCTGTATGTGTTATCTCATTTAATTATCTAACCACACAGGAGTAGGTACTATTATCCTCATTTTGTAAGTGAGGAAACTAAGGCACAGAGAGATTAAACAACTTGTCCAAACCTAGTAAATGCACTCGCTGCTCTAAATGCCTCAGTGATGGCCCTAACTAAGCAATGACCTTATTAGCTCTATCAGCCCTGTATTACCCCCCAGTCTCCCCCTACATGCACCCACTCACGCCCCTCATTTCTCCTTTGGCCTCACATCGGTGCACATTTCGGGACTCCCACAGTGAGCGCCCGCTTCCAGGTTCCTGGGTGTCCCTTTGGGAGTGGGAGTGGGGATTGCTGGTAAGGAAGAGCAATCAAGGTGCAGTGTGAAGATGTAGGGGATCGGAGACCATCCAGAGGCAGAGACCAGAGAGGTGGCCAGTGTTGCCTCCTGCCTGTGCCCACTGGGCCCTCGTACAGCCCACTCCCTCCCTGTTACAGAAGCCTTAGGGTGCTAGGCACAGAGCCCTTAGGAGTGTGGTGTTCAACAGACAAGGGTGGTTAGCATCACGCTCTCCAGATGCCAGTTGTTAAAATGCTATTAGGGCTTAATGTAGATGGGAGCTGTTTGTGTGAAGGGCTGCGCAGTTCTCAGGCATAGTGGGTTACACATCTTTGAGTGCCTTGGAGATGTTATGTGATATGGAGTTGTTAGTTACAGCACCACAAGGTGTTGGTTATTATTAGAACAGGCCTGGGCTGATATGTGCCATTAGAATACCACCAGAAGTGTGCTCTGCAAAGTCTGGTTGCTCAGGCATCATACAGATACTTGCTGTCGGTCCAGCCCTCCTTCGGCAGAGGTCTGTATCGCACCATAGCTCTGTATGCCTGTGAGCTGTCCCTCACAACTCCAGCCCCTTCCCAACCTGGAACCCAGATGGCCCTAAGGCAGTGGGACTTGTGTGTTCCAGAAAACCCGCTATGAGACCTACGTGCAGCTGCTGGTGGCCCGCCTGCACTGCCCTTCCGACGCCCTGGACCTGTGGGAGGAGCAGCTGGGGAGGGAAGCTGGAGGCACCCGGGAGCCCAAGCTCAGCCTGAAGAAGTCCCACTCGAGCCCTTCCCTGCACCAGGACGAGGCTCCCACCACGGCCAAGGTGAAGCGCAACATCTCAGAGCGCAGGACCTACCGGAAGATCATCCCCAAGCGGAACCGCAACCAGCTGTGAAGCCGATGCCACCTCACCTCATGCTGGTCCCTGCTCTGGGGTAGACCTGAGATGATTCTCCGTGGAGGAACCTTGTTTCAGTGGGCCCATGATGAGGGACGGCAACGTCAACTCCCATGCATTCTGGAGCTTTCCTGGTACTGCTGTGCCCCCACCCGTGGCAGTCCCTCAGCTGCCCCAGTCCCTGACCACTCCTGAGGGAAGATGGAGGTTGAAGACTTGGCTTCACTTCCAGAGTCTGTCCCATGTCATCTTCCATTGCTGAGAATCCAGACTGGCCTCATTTCCTGAGCAACTCAGCGCTTGTTTGAGAAGCAGAGCATATGTGGGCTTCTGGGAGAGAGCTTGGGGCAGCAGAGGTCTTTGTGCAGTTCAGCCAGTGGACTCACAGCCTTGAGGATGGTCTGTTCTAGGAATTAGGCTACCTGCGGGGGAGGCCCCAGGAGAGCAGACCAGGGACCTTTGGGAGATCCCAACCAGCTTCCTGTGACCCAGGGGGCAGGGTCCCTTAAGCCCTGCCCACTGAGGAGACAGCCTTCTGGGCCAGGACCGTGGCAGGTTTCAAGGGCTCCGTAAGGCTGTGAGGTCCCGTGTCTTTGTCTCCTGGCTCCTTTCCCCCTACAGTCGTCCATGTACCAGGGCAGATGAGAGAGCCCCACATGCCCAACTGCTAATCATCAGAGCAGAGCCGATGGTGTGAGGGAGGGCTGGGAGGGGTAGGAGCCTCCAGAGCTCTGCCGGGAATCCTGGAGCCCTGGGAACAAGGAGCCTTTGTTTCCCCAGAGCAGGGAAAGAGCTTCTCCAGGCCAGCCACTGGAGAAGGTGGGAAAGTAAAAGGTGACAGTTTCCCTGGGGGTCTGCCTGGCAGGAGCCACAACGGGGGGGAGTTGCAAGGGGTAGGATGGAGGCTGGAGACCAGATGAGGCCTAGGTCAGGCTTGGGAGACTCCTCCAGGTGCCCCATCCTACATGCCCCTTAAAGCTTCCTTCCTGAGGGGGCCTGGACTCCTTTCCCACCTCCAGCCAGCTCACAGGGGCTCTGCTGCTCTCCCCTGGGAAATCCCATTGTCCTGCCCTCTGGCTGCCTCCCAGCTGGGCCTGTTCTCCAGGGGAGGTTCCGGAGACTCATGGACCTGGGGCTCTGCCTGTGGGAAGGAGTCTGGGCTGGAGGGAGCAGCCGCCATTGTCTCTGTTCAGTCAAGTGTGCGAGTAGGCTGCCTGCCAAGAGGGGGCCTCTGGTGCCCGCTGCTGCCTGCCGGCTGACGCACTGCCTCTCGGCCTTCCTGCTGGGCCACCTTCCTCCCTTCCCATGCTTGGAACCAGCCCTGGGGCCTGGAACTCCAGAAAGTGGGGCTGACCATCCGCGGCCACGCTGGGGGTTTCTGGCCAAGGCCCGAGGCAGGGTGGTGCACCCAGTGGGTGCACAATAAACACAAGCCAACAAAGAAGGAGGTGTACATGACTGTGGGGGAAGGGAGGACCAGGCACTGGAGCCACCTGCAGTGTGCAGGCTGCATCCCCCTTTGTCCCCTGTGCGTATGCGTGCCTCTGCATGTGTATAGCATGCTCTGCATCTGTGTGTTGACGTGTATGCAGGAGTCACACAGTTACAGGCTGTCAAAGCTGAAGGGGACTTTAGAATCATTCATTCATCTACTCACTCATTCACTCATTTCACAAATAATCTTGAACACTTTTTATGGGCCAGTACCAGGGGATTCAAAAATGAATCAAAACATGTCCCTGATTCCATGAGTTGGCAATCCTTCCCACTGGTTCCCAGCTGCCACTTTAGAGACGCACTTTATCTTTCTGGGGAAGTGTGCTGAAAAGACACATGCCCGCCACACACCCAGGGATTCTGATTCAGCAGGCCTGGGTCAGGGGTATGAATAGATATGTTTAAAACTCCTTGAGTAACTGTGATGTATAGTAGCAATTAGCCACAGTAGATTCCAATTGTCATCTTAAGCCGAATCCTAGCACCAAAGGGACATGATTTGGCTGGATGCTTAGAAGCAAAATGGCCTTAAGTGGGTTATTGGACCTCACTTATTTCCAAAGTCAGAATAAAAGGTGGATATTTGTCTGCCTGTGTGTTGCACTTTGATGCTCCTTTGCTCCTGTAGAGCCAGCACGTCCCTTGCACCTGGGCAAGTCAAGCCTTCAGAGCCAGGTGATGGCTGGCTGGCTCACCTGGTCAAAGCATCCTGGAGGATCTGGTGGAGATGGGATTGTGGGCTGTTGTTATGGCATGTGACCACTGGGGGGCGGGCTTGCCCCTTTCTAGTTCAGGTTGCTTAGGTGTCTGCCCGCTGAGCTGTGCTAATTGAAATTCAGGAAGTTAGTCTGGCTGCCCCAGTGTCATCACCAGAACCTGGACTTCAACTTACCAAAGCCCACAGTGGCCAGGATCCCCACAATTTGGGGAAGCCTCTCCCCAAAAACAAAGAATTGGCACTCTGACGTCTTACTGCAGATGGGGAGGAAGAAAGACATCGCTGCAGCCTATGAAGACAGCCTGGAGCTCCCAACAAGAAAGTGGAAGCTAAATGACCCCTAGTCCCAATCCCGAGAGTGAAACAGATCACCACCTTCTTGCCCCACCCTACCCTCCTTTCCCATCCACCGATGTAGTGGGTTGGTCCTTCTCTTTGTAGAAGGGGATGGACAGCGGCTCTTGGTGACAGGCTCGGGTTCTATAAGATGGTTGCAGTCTGGCTTCCGTTCTTCCTTACCCATCTGGGGGAGCTCAGCCTCAGGGGTCTGAGTCTGCTGTGACCTCTTCCTGGTCTCCCATGATCTCTGCTCAGCCTGACTTTCTGCTGATGAAGTATTTAAGAATCCGAAACCCGGATTCTTTCCTTTGTAGGCTCAGAGTCTTCTGGAGATGGAGACAAATGGGGTGTGTCAGGGCTGAAAAGAGCTGGGCTGGAGGGCCAAGGTGTTGGGGGGGCTGAGGAAAACAGGGTGGTCAGGGTGGACTGATGTCAGATCATAAGGGGCTCTGAATGCAGCCAAAGGGTGTGGCTTTTTGTGGATGTGCAGTGGTATTTTTAAGCAAAAGAGTGACAGGCTTAAGGCTTGGGAGTTTTATTTTAAGAGAATGAAATGACTTGAATGACTAATGCCAATGGGTGTAGTCAGAATATGGCCTGGAAATCCAGATTTATGGAAATCTGAAATTATTTTTAAAAAATGGAAAGGAGAGGGGGAAGACAATGGTCTAGAACCTTGGGGAAATCTAGCCACACTCAATCCTTCCTCTTCCCTTGCCCTCCCTCCCCACCCCCCATGGGCAATCTCACAGGTACTCAGGGGTTCCCGAATGACTACTGTCTAATAGTTCCTCCCCACTGGCTGCTCTGCCAATACCTTTTTCCCAGCTTTTCTGATGCCCATGCCGCCTTGCCATCTCCTGGTGGCTCACGTCTTCCCTTCTCCAGGGGAAGAGGCTGTGACAGACCACACCCTACCCCCACCACCCAGTCAGCCGGCACACCACTCCCTCTTCCCTTGCCTGCCATAGGCCTCTCCCTCAAGGGTCAAAGAGCTCTTTGGGCTTACTTTTCTATCCCCTCTGTTATTTTGCCTTGCAAATATCTTCAAGTATCACCATCATGAGGAAAAGAAAAACAAAACCTGGGTTAGGCTCTTGCTTCCTATGGATGAGCCCAGCTTCCCTGCTTTCTGCGATGAACCCTTGGGATGTGTGGTCATTGCCCGTGGTTTCAGTCCCTCACCTGGCTCCCGTTCATACCTGGCTCTCATTCACACCTTACAAATTGGCTTCCACCCTACCCCTGGCTGAAATGTCATCCCCACCCCCAGGGCCACTGATGATCTCTATCATCACATGCAATGTGTTCCCAGCCTTTATCCCGCCCCCCACACACCAGCTCGACCTTGAGCCCTGCCAGACTCTGGACCAGGGCACAGCGATCTCAGGCCTTGGTGGTCAGGCCCTGGAGTGGGGCTGCCTGGGATTGAGTCCCAGTTGTACACCCTTTCTAGCTGTCTGACCATGGGTCAATTGCTTAGACGCCTGTGTTTCTATTTGCTTCTCTATAAAATGGGCACAATAACACCATTTATGTCATAGGGTCCTTATGAGGATTAAGGGAAATTATGCACGTAAACATCTCAGAACAATGGCTGGCTCAGAAGGAAAGCCTGGCAAGGTTAGCTATTAGTATACAGGCTTGCTGGACTTACCCTATGCCCTGCCCCTCCTCCTCTGGGTTCCAGCTTAGGCTCTGCCCTCAAACACACCATCCTGCTTTGATGCTGGGCCTCTGCACTTGGCTCTCTGCCTGTGCAGGTAACAAATCTTAGTTCAGCTGGGCTTTAGCAGAAAAGGACATTGATCGGCTCCAATAACGAGATGATCAGTGTCCAGGTCAGGTGAGGCTTCATCTGGGGCTCTACTCTGATCCAGTGCCCCTTTCCTTCTGGCTCTGCTGGGGATCCATCTTCCAGGCCTAAGAGGCAGGCGCAACCCTCATAATACCAAGATGACCCCAGTAGCTCCCAAGATCTCCCTTCTTGGTACAAATGTAGCAGATAGAAACTATCTGCTTCCTGGAAATTTCAAACTAAAATCCAGGAGTAGTTTCTTTCAGCAACCTGCCTTGGGCCAGGAGCCCATATCTGAGCCAATCATTAGGGTCAGGGGATTAAGATAATCAGAGCCCACTTTTGGAGATGGTGAGGGTGAAGCCAATACCTCCCAAAAGGTAGGGACCAGCTTCTGAGAAATTCTGAGTACTACAAGGACAGGCGACGGAAAGCAAATATTGGGGAGAAAACCAAGTGAAAGCCAGATGCCATTTCCTCCAGGAAGGCTTCCTTGAATCTTTCTCCTTAAGTTACTCTCTATCACATCAAAGTCTATAACCTTCTCCCCTCCTCTTCTCCTCTCTCCCCTTCCCCTCCCTTTTGTCTTTTTTCTCCCTTCCCTTTCCTTCCCTTCCCTTCCCTCCCCCATCACTCTCATCTGTCTATTTCCAGAGCAACACAAAATTCTCAAGGACAGGAACCAGAATTTTTGTTCTCCATACTTACCAAGGGCCTGATATCTAGAGTCAAATGAATGCATGTCTCAAAACTTTACCCTGCTGAGGCATCCAGCACTCCACATTCTACTAATTTTTATTTTCCTTTCTTGCATATTCTTTCTCTGTCTTTCCGGCTACTTCCTCTTCCTCTTCCAATCTCTAAACTCAGTCTTTCCACAAGGTATAGCCTTGGAGATCTTACCTGACTGATTGACTGCAGGGTTTCAGGATAGCTTCTGGGAGAAGTCTCCAAATCTAAGCCTTCAACCCTGATTTCTGTTCTGAATGTCAGACCTGGAGTTCTAATTGTCCCCAAAGCGTGACTCCTCCATAAATATTCTGGGAAATTGTAAAGCATGGTACTCTCATGTTACTTATCTGTAGGACTGAATTTAGTGTCTCCTTCCCCAAACTAATCCTCTCCTGACCCCCTTTTTCTATGAATGATTCTGTGCTGGTTCATTCATTGCCTTGAAAGACCACACACTAGAACAAATATTATTTGACCCAGATGGGCCTTTGCCTCACCTTTGGTATCAGTGAGGTTTTCTGGTTTTCTATCTCTTTGTCTTCATTTGTGGTGTGACATGGGGTTGGGAGGAGGTACACGAACAGAAAAGAAATGCCCCCCTCATTCAGAATCTGCTGAACCCAGGTTTTCTGGCCCCCGCCCTTCTACATGTACGAATTCACGAACCTGATCCTGGGCTGGACCAAACTTGGAATTTTTTTTTTTCAGTTGGAGTCTCACTCTGTCGCCTAGGCTGGAGTGCAGTGGCACACTCACGGTGTCGACCTGCCGGGCTCCGGTGATCCTTCTGCCTCTGCCTTCCAAGTAGCCGGAACTACAGTTGCACGCTACTACACCAAACCTGGCCTGAGCTTGGAATTTTGACTTCAGCTACTAGTATTCCCTCTGAGATTCTGGTCGTGGCCATGGCTGACCATGGTCCAAAACCCACTTGAGAGAAGTCCCAGTGCTGAAGAAAGGGTTGCAGCATACAGAGTACTTCTTTGCACAAGATATTTTGGATTTCAATGCTCTTACTGAACAGGGCTTGGAAGTGACTGCCTCAGCTGTCACTGGGAAACTGGGCCTGAATTTGCTGCAGTGTTTTTGAGGGCTTTAACCACGCTGGTCAGGGTTGAGGTAATTTTCCTTAGAGCCAAGTACTAGGAAAAGTTCTGCTTCTCCTGAGGACTGGTGTGTTGCCTTCTTGTAAGTGAGAGTCACACATGAAACCACAAAAGCCCTTTCAGTCTACAACCTATAGAATGAAGGCCAATTCCAGATATACTTTGCAGCTGCTTAGGGCCCACTATCCCACCCGGGTGTATTTTCTGTGGTGCTGGTGCTTGATTTTTCATTTGTATTTTACTAATTTCTGGCATGCATTTCCTATGAGCTGTCTGAAATCCTCCCTGGAACAAGGTGAGGAATACATTAATATTTAAAATAAAATAAACAAAATGTCAATGTGTGTGTGTCTTAGGTTAGAAATTCCTTCAGGGCAGGGACCATGTCTGTTTATATAGCACCTGGCACAGTGTCAAATTGAAGCTTAACAAATGAATTTTGATGAAGCGCAGAAAGAAGCTGCAGAGACATAGGCCTCATTATCAAGCTGACATTCACCCAGACCCCCTTTTTGTTAGGGGTCCCCTTCCTCAGGCCTGACAAATCCTCACCCCATTCTCGACCCTACAGGCTCACTCTTCATAACCAGCCTCACCCTCACCCACACTCATGGTCTCTCACCAACACAGCCACACCCAACACCTGCTCAGAGCTTTACCCTCAAACACCCAGTCCACCCTTTCACCCACTGCCCCTGCTGCCCCACAGGTCCGTCCCAGGCTGGGGAGCCACGTGTGGAGCTAGGAAATGCCCCTGGCATTTGAGGCGTTTGAGGTGCTGTCCCCACGCGTGCCTTGGCCCTGTGGGGGCCTCCAGCCAGGCAGGGACCTGGCAGAGGGAGGGAGAGGATAAGCCGCTTCAAAACTCCAGATGCAGCAGTTAAAAAGAGGACAGAGGCAATGATCCTTCAAATTGCCACATCTGTATAATCTGCCTTTTATTTTCTGCTTCATGAAGTTTTATTTCCTATTATTTATTCACCTCCCCGCCCTCCCCT
>NW_007000793.1:6608-19773 GCF_000164805.1 Carlito syrichta | reverse complement strand
ACCTGCTCCCCCCTCCTCTGACTCCCTCTCTTCTTCCCTCCCTCCCTTGGGGCATTTGGAGACTGCCTCCCCACCATCATTTTGTTTCAGACCCTAAAGTCTCCTCCCTTCATCCTCCAAGTCGAGCTCTGAGAAAATATGCATGAGGGAGGGGACTGATCATGGAGGTGAGGCTTGTCCCCAAAGCCTGCCTCAGTCACCACCCCAGAGAGTCCCAGAACTCACAGCCACATGATGTCCCCACCCCTCTCTTTTCCTGGGCTTGCCATGTCCTACTGTCTCTACTGAGGACTTTTTCTTCCTTTCTTCCTTCCAGTCCTCAGACCTGTGATCAGGGAGCTGGGCTGGCCTCACCTTGGGTACTGGGATGTATCAAAATGGGAAGACGGGGATTAGTCAAAACGTGCAGGAAGGGGCAGCCATTGGTCTGTTTTCAGGCCCTGGGCACCCACCGCCCCCTTCCCCGCCCAGGTGTAGGAACAAGGAAGCAGTTCAGGGAGAGGTCCAGGCCTTCCCGTCCCCGGGTCCCAGGGTCCTAGGCTTCCAGTCCACTTAACCAGGCTCGGTGCAAGGACAGGAGATGGTGGTTGGAATGGGGCAAGAGGGTGTTTGGGAAAGGACGCTGATGACATTTTGATTATTCCTCGCCTAGCATCTTCCCTCCTCCCAGATACAGAAGCTCAGGAGGACAGTCCTTTTCCAGGAAGAGAGGTTGGACTTCAGACCTGAGGTTTAGTGTCTGCAGTTGGCGTTCCTCCTGGTTGCTTCTTGGAGAGGAGAGTCTGGGATGGGCATGAGGGACTTTGCAAATGTTATCTGAAACCCTACGGTACTTTATATGCAACTCTCTTATGATCCTCATCAGTTTTCCACCGTGCTCTCTACAAGCCTCATTTCTAAGCTCTGTTTTTCATTGGGGGGCTCTATCAAGTTAATCTTGTTTTCTCCTGAAGCCTTTCAAAAGGAATGGCTCATAGCAGGTGGTTCACGAAAGACTTCTCAACGGATGAATAAAATGATTTATGTGAGGGCTATAGTAGAATCTTCAGGCCCCGGCCAAAATTACGTGTGGCTACTAGCTCCCCTCTTGTTTCTGCCCCATCCTGGAATCCTTTGGAAGTCTGACTTTAGTTCAGCAAGTTGAGTTGGAAACTGTGCTCCTGTCTGGGTGGGTGGGGCATGAAGCCACTCCATCGCCAACCCCAAATACAGACCATACTCCAAATATGGAAATATGGTATTTGCCTGATGGAAAATTACTGGGAGACACGGGAGAAAGAGGGCTTCATACATAAACCAGTCAGATGAGGCTTTTAATGCTTTTCACTGGCCTAGGTCACTACAGTGTCACACTGTGAGAGATGGACATCATGCTGACACGAGCCACGCATTTGCATTTTACAATCGGGGAAACTGAGAAGTCTTCTGGAGTCTCCGGGAAACTGAGAAGTCTTCTGGAGTCTCCAGCAGGGAGGCAACCAAAACTGAGTCACAACCCTACCCACCAGGTCTGGACTCTTTAGTAACATCCCTAGGCCACTCTCTCCTGGGGGGTGGGTGGAAGCAAACGCAATGACCAGGGGCCTTGCTATTATGACAGGAAGTAGCAGGCTCTAGTAACACAAACAGAATCAGCCCCTGAACAAACAGAGCCAGCACGTTCCCTTTCATTGGCAGAGGGTGGTTCCAGAGAAGAAATGGCTGCACTTTTAAGGGTGAAAACCTTCCTCGCCTTTACAACCACTGAGAGCTAATAGCACGAGCCTCACTCCCTCCCTCCTTCCTTTCTTTTTTCCTGCAGTTGAGTCTTCGGGGTGCTCTTGTCTCCCTAGAGGGATATACATAGGGAAACCAATGTTACCCACAGCTTGGACCCTCCCCATTGGGTCCCTCCAGGAGGCAGGACAGGGGAATGATGTGATCTGGTGTGAGATGAGGGGCCTGGACTGTAAGTCCCCAGTCTATGTTCCTAGCAAGGCCTGAGGCTGCCAGTTAAACTTGTACCAGTGTCCCCTTCGCCACCAAAAAAAGCAAACAAACATAAAACAAGCAACAAAGGGTGTATTCGTAAATGTACTTGATTCTCATTCGGGGGCAGCTCCTGGAGTTTGGACAGCAGGTGAGTGTGTGTGTGTGTGTGTGTGTGTGTGTGTGTGTGTGTGTGTGTGTGTGTGTGTGTGTGTCTGCATGGTTGTGTGCAAGTACAGGGGCTTGGACTCCTGGAACTGGGAGGAGGGCACCTTGGCTCCGGGGTACCAAGGCTGGGGAGAAGTGCCTTGGTTGCAGAGAGGGTGGCTTCACTTGGGGGAGGGTGCCTTAACTGCAAGAGGGTGCCTTGGCTACAGGGATGGTGACCTCACTGGGGGAGAGCCTCAGCTACAGGGACAGTGCCTTCACTCCGGAGTGGGTGCCTTCACCGCAGGGAGGGTGCCTTGGCTGGGTAGAAGGCAGGAGGGAGTCTGATGGGAAGAGGACTACAGAAGAGGAGGGGAGGTGGGGGGGTCTCAGGGGGGGTGGAGAAGGGAGGAGGTGTAGTGGGGGGGAGGGTGTTGGCTTCATGCTGTTACTAGTTTGATTTATCCCTAATGAGTTCTCAGCACATGGCTGCTCTCGGCTCACTCCAGGGGCCAGTCGGCCCGCCCCAACTCCGCAGCCACAGCCGCCGCTCGCTCAGAAAGAGCCAATTTCCACACTGCACAGTCCGCTTCACTCATGGGGAAATCACATTTCCCCGGGAGAGCTGCAGGCAGTGCTTCACTCCACAGCCTGGCTGGCTGCCACCGGGCACAGATGCCAGGGAGCTGGGCCCCCACCTCCCCTTCCCGCCCCCTAGAAGCCCACTTGACGCCTCTCGCAAGGCCTGGGCCCCCTTGCTCCAAATCTCTGGGCAGTCTCTCCACCTCGAGCCTTACTCTGCTACTTCCTAAGGGGAGGAGAAAGGGTGGGTCCAGAGGACACTGACCACAAGGGGTGGGGGAGAGCTGTCCACCCTGCTTACCTCCTCCAGCTTCTTCCAGGAAGGAGAACCAGGCACCCTGATTCTGTTTGTGGGGTGTGGAGTTGCAGGGATGGGGTTGATGATGGTGGTGTGTTTGTACCGGAGTGGGGAGCCATGGGGGTGGGTGTTTGCCTCTCAGGAGGTAATGACTGCCACTGTCTGTGTTCCAGAGGTCCCCAAAGAGCCAAAGGAGCAGAATAAAGTAATGAGAAGAGCAAGAAACCAAAGACAGGGTCAAAGGGAGAGGGAGAAGAGATGCTTCCTGGCATCTCCTGAACTCATTAAGGACCTTCGAGCTCTTCCCAAATATCCCCAACATTCCCTCCCCCAACCTCCCACAGCTCTGAAACATCTCTGACAAGGAAGGAATAATTGCTTCAGACTCAGCAGAGAAGTAAGGGATGCAAGAACCTAAAAGAAGTGGGAAAACGAAGGACAAAGAGAGGAGGTTATCTCTATGGGATGGCAGGGTTTTTCTATCAGTATAGTCACAGTCAGACATCAGAAGGTGACACAGCATCCTGGGACAGAGGATCCATCAGCTTCCCTACAGCAGATGAAAATTCTTTATGATCTTCAAGGTTGGAGAGGGCAGCTTGGAGCCAAGGATTTGGGGTCAAGGATGAATGGGGCATCTGGAATCAGCCGGGCATGGCTCAGCCCAGCCCAGTGCTCCTTCTCTGGCCTCTAGATATTGTGTTCAGCCCGTGCCAACTTGGGAATGTGTGCCAGTACCCTAACTGGCCCAGTAACTTCTGTCTTTCCCTACAGAGTGAGAGATGTCTCAGGATCTCTGCAAAAGCCTGGCTACATCCGGATATCTAAGGCCTTAGAATAGGATGTAGATTAGGCCTCAGGTTAGGGTTCAGGCTGTGGTCCCATGTTTTCTACTGACTAGCTGAATGACTTTCAGAAAGTCAGGTCATCTCTTAGTCTCAGCTTCCCAAGTGCAAAACAAAGTGGGGTCAATAATCAAAATTTGAGACATAAAGATATGTGAATGAGCTTTATACACAGCTTTCTATAAAGGTTAAAGGGTTATTATAACTTCCGAGGCTGAGAGAGGCCAGAGAGGGGTGTTTAGAAGTGGGTGAAGTAGGGGCCTCTGAGGGAGCCACAGTCCCCGACGGCCTTCTTCTGCCCCTGATTGACAGGTTGATGCTGAAGCACAGGCCCACTGATGGTGGCACTGAGGTTTCCAGTCCCTTCTCCTCCTGTGCCCACCCTCAGAGGACCAGGACAATGTGAATTATCTTAAATAAGATATATGTTGATATGTATGGGAAAAGGTGTGCGAATTGTGGATGATGGAGACAGCAGGGAAATGACAAGAAAAGGTGGGAGTGCGGAAACCTTAGCAAGGGCCTCAACCTCTCTGGCCTCCTGTTGCCCCATCTGGAGATTGTGGCCACCAACCCCCTCACCTGTTTGTCATCAGAGTTGAGTGTGTGCCTGGCACATGGTGGGACAGAAACTACAAGTTTCTTGGTCATAACTCATGGCAAGAATATTGGAGAAGTGAGAGAAGGTAGGACAAGGGGAGACACTGGAACTAACCTGGGGGCTGGCCTGGCAGGTGGGGACTCCCAGTTCTCCCCAGTCCCACCCCTGGAACTGCGGGGTGGGGACCACAAGGTCACAGATGTTCTGCCCATCTGATGGGTCCCTGACAGGGTTTCAGCTACTCCATCTCTGTTGCCTGGCACATCTATATGCCTTTCCTGCAAGCTCTTAGTACCCTGGGCTGGCCTGGCCAGTGCTGGGATGCTAAGACCCACAGAGGAGGGGTAAGAGTTCCACCAAGGAGAGCTTCCTGGAAGGCTAAGATAGTCTCTCCACACAGGCCGTGAAAGGGATTGTCCCAAGTGCAATTGCAAGGGGCAGGGGTTGGGGGTACTTGGGACCTTGGGAATGTCTCAGGCCTATATCTCACTCCCAATTCTCCTGCCAACACATGCTACTTCCACAGGGCCTCTGCACAGTAAAGCAACCCCCCTTCATGTACAGCCACCCACAGAGGCTTCCCTCACTCCCGCAGTGAGGGAAGTGCTCACCCTGGGCAGCCTCCCATGTCCTCCCTGTCCTTGTCCTCATATCCCTTCTTTATCACATCCCAACTCATGACCCACTCTGACTTCTCTCAACATCATTCTCAAGGCTGGGGCATCTCAAATCTCTCTCTTGTCCAGTCCATGAATGACTGTATTTTCCACGCTTAAGGGGGAACCTGTGGTTTGACTATGGAGAGAATATCTGCATAGGTACTAGCCAGGGCCTGCAGCACTTGGGCCACACCATACAGTTACCAAACATTCACTCTGAGCAGGGCAATAGCAAAGCCCAAGTTTCGTTTACATTTGTGAGTTGGATAAGTCTGCCAGGGGCACTGAGTGTCTCCAGAGGGGTTTCGGCTATGAGTGCAAAGGGTGGCTGTGTAGGCTGTGTAGGCTTCTTGGGATGCCATGCTTCTTGAAGTGATTCTTGGGTGGGGTGTTTATTGTGGCCCCAGAATCTCATGGGGAGTAGGCTTAAGGCACTCAGGAACCCCAAAATTTGGGAGCATGAAAAGTATCAGACATAATGGGTATCAGAGTCCCATTGCTGAAGGAGGTCCTGTCATTGAAAAACCAACCTCATTTCAGATCCCCTCACAAGAGATGGGGATGGATTTTATGAGAAGTTTCCCTCCATGGCTCAGGTATTCTCATGGTATCCCTGGCCTCTCCTTTGGGAGGCCTAAGGCAGTAAGAGCCCTGTCTCTCAGCCTCTTTCTCTCAGTCTTGAAGTCCCTAGCCCCCTTCCACCTTACTCAGTTCCAGTGTTGCCTGCCCAGCAGTCCACATTTACCTGGACACATAGGCTTCAGACCCTGTTCCTTGGAGAGAGTCCATGTGGATATCAAGCAGCCTCCTGTAAGCAGGTGCTCTGTGGAGGGCAGAGCCCAAGCTGTCACATTGTATTTCATCCCTTGTTCTTCCAAATTTCCTGGAGGGGGTTATCCTATGTCTTTGCAGCCTTCCTCGCCCCCTCCTGGTCCACAGTACCGTACTTTTCTATTGCCCAGCTAGGTCAAATCATTAGAACCAAACCAAAAGAAATGAGATCCTCAGTGGTTCCCCTGGACCAAGAACCTTCTGGAACCCTGGATGAGGACCCTGAGGTGTGGGGTAGAAGTGTTGGACTTGGGGTAAGAGGACTTGGTTGAATCTACTACTTCCCATTCTGGGCAAGCCATTTCATTTTTTCTAAGCCTCAGTTTCTCCTTATGTAAAATGGTGCTGATTTCAACTTAAATGAAGCTCTCCACGTGGTGACTGGCACACAGAAGCACACAGTCTTATCCTTCCCCTCCTCTCACACCACAGGGGCCTCAAGAGCTATTTATGTGGACTCCAGCTTATAGCTATTTGTAGGTCCTTCACCAACCCACCCCACTGAATCTCTGGCTTCTTTTTAAAAACAGCAGTAGCTACTTATGAGGAGTCTACAATTGGCCCAGTACTGTGCCATCCTTGCATTTACTCAGTGTTGAAGAATTCAGAGCTTGGGATGAGTGATTTACCCAGTGTTAAACATCAATTACAGGCAGAGGGAGAATGCTAGAGTCAGGGCATTGGGACATTAGATGACTTTTTCCAACTTACAGCCCCGAAGTGAGTTTGTCCACAACTCAGCTCTGACATTCTCAGCACAAAGCCCAGTCCCTAGGTGCCTCCTTCCCCGGCCAACCCCAAAGCCTGAGACGAAGAGTAATGGTTTATTGAGTCATGTGGCAATGGTGGGTTGTCTTTAAAAAAGAAAGAAGCATCAAGGAGAGAAGCCCAACATGGCAGAGAGACAATTCACTCAGAGGCCAAAGTCTGGGAGTGGAAAGAGGGAAGCTTGACCCAAACAGAGTTTCATTTACAGTATATACAGTCAGGCCTTGGGGGCAGGAGCTGTGGGGGAGTCAGAGAGGACCCCCCAACTTCTCCCTCCAAGGGGTTGCCTCGGGGTCTCTTCGGTAGCTGGTGGGCTTGAACTGCAGGAAGCACACTTGGCTTGGCAGGAGCTGTGAGGAAGGGAAAGAGGTTCCCCTGCGATTTTGCCTTTCTCTGCCCTGGGCAGAGCCTCACCTCACATGAGAGGCGCCCCAGCCCTCTGGAATGTCTGTCTCAAACTGCCTGAGGCTGGTCTGGCTGATGACAGCAGTCCAAGAGATGCTCCACTGCAGAGAAGTTGGGGTGGTGCTGTGGATTCACAGCAGCAGGCAAAAGGAAGGTCAGCTGATAACCCAGCGGAGTTTCTGATTGATTAAACCCAGCCCTCAGCCCATGCCCAAGAGGGAGGTGTAGGGAGAGCCAAGCAAGTAGAGTTGAAGAGGACAGCCAGAGCCTTGGGTCTGGGGTAGGCGGGAGGCTGAGGGAGTTGACTCCCAGGGTGGCTGGCAGGGAAAGCCTGGGCACTAGGCTGTGACTTGTGGGCTGGAAGGAAGTGCTTATGGTCCATAATTATTAGAGTTGTGTTGACTGACAGAGTCACTGAGGTGTCCTCTGCGCCCCTCAGGCCCAGGTGGGCATCATTTGCCAACCCCCCAGACCCACCAAGCTTCTGGATTGCTCTCTCTTCTCTTCTTTGATGGGCACCAGCTGGGGGCCACATTTCTTCTCCAGTTTTGTCTTTTTCAGCATGGTATGGTTCTCTTTCCTCAGGATTCCTGTCCCTCATTAAGCAGTCTTGGAGGACAGTTTGGCCTTCTTCAAGGTCATCCTGTCGTTCATGGTTCATTTAATTAACCACACAGGGAGTGAGTTGCAATGCTGGATTGTGGTTATTTTTCATGTAATAAATAAAGATTCCTTTGTGTGACTCTCTGAGGCCTGTCCCTGGCCAAGTCCTCCTGTCGTTCAGTCGCTCCCACTGTCCCCATGGCAACTACAGATGGTCAAAGGCCGTGGCGGTGGTGGGTGGTGCACTTGGCCTTGATGTGGAACTGTAATAATATGGGGAACCTGGACACATTTAAAAAAAATAACAACAACACTGCTGGTCAGAAGGGGAAATTGCACCACAGCCTTCCCTGCATCTGCTGACCTTTAAGACAACACAAGTTAATCATTTATTCCTCTGGCCTATCTGATCATCAAAGATTAACTCCTCTCCAGCACTATTTCCTCCTTCTCAGTCCTCACCTTTGAGTTTCTGGCCAGAATAAGTACAGTTGCTTCTTGTCCCTTCCCCCTACGGCTGCTTTGACCTTCAACACCCCCATTGCAGGAAGAGGGCAACAGATAGCAGGTGCATGTGGAACCCCGAAGAAGCAAGGACTCTGGGGTCATGGGATACTCCCCAGCCTTGCTCAAGAAGTGCCAGGTGAGACAATCTTCCCTTTAAGATCCAAGGGGATTAGACTTCCAATAGGTCCAAGGGGATCTGGGTTTGAGGGCCCCCTTGATGAGGCTCTGCATACCTGTGGGGATGGGCAGCCCCAGGGAGGCTTAGTGGGAAGGTGCTCTGACCCCTTGCATGTCTCACCACCCTCAAGCTTTCTGACTAAACTGAAAAGAAAGATGCTTAGAGTTGAACTCATCTGGCAAAGATGAGCCCAGGTCAGCCATCCTCCCAGTTACTTCTGGAACACCAGGAGATAATGGGAAGAGGGGTCTTGGGAGATAATGGGAAGAGGGGTCTTACCAGTCTGCAGTGCTGCCCACAGGCTCAGCCACCCATGGGCCACTGCTCAGTCTGGCTCAGGTTTGCTTTGACATCCCCAAGGCCACTACCCAGGGAGGCTCTAGTGGGATCCCTCAAATACCCCCATTTGTGGGACTTCTTTCCTGAAAAGCTTCTCTTCCCAGCCAGGGCCCCAGGACAAGAGAGGGGTGAACAGCAGCCTGGAAGCTCATTTTCTGGACCTCGACCCTGAACGCTGTCCTCATTTCAAGCCAAAAACAGGGAATGTGGTGGAACAAAGGATTTCTGCGTAAGGGTTTTGGTGCTGAATCATGAGTATTTGTGAGCCACTTAGATGGTTAATGGGGGACAACAGGATGGCATTCTTGCAATCGGCTCCCAGGAAGGAGGGAGCTGCATGCTGGCGGGGTGCCATGTGCCAGTGTCTGCTGTTGTTGGACTGTAAACCCTGGAAACAGGAGATCCTGTCTCAGGCTTTTCTCGACTAAACTCCTGACCTTTTTTTCAACACTCGTGCCATGAATATTACACAAAACACAGATTTAATGAACATGGCTTTGGGGAGCAGCGGGAGAGACCAATACTAGGGAGTCACTGGCCTTCTGTTTCCTTTCCCCAAGCAACCAGGTACACTGCCCTCTTGCTACCTTCTTTGATTACACACAACACCCATCTCCCAGGCCCTCTGTATAAACTGAGGCCTCCCAGCTTTCAGACATCTTTTGGCCTGGCCTTGACTCCCCGACACCACCCCACCCTGCCCAGCAGGGAGCCTGGGTGGCCCCAGGCACTTACTCAGCAAGCTGGAGTTGGGGAAGCGCCAGGCCTCGCTGTAGGAGGAGTAGGGGGTGTGGCTGTAGGCATTGCCAGAGTATTCACTTCCTGTTGGAGGCATACAGGGGAGAGACCTGTGAGGTGGACGGCACCAGTGTGGGGCTGCGGTGGCAGGAAGTCTGCAGAACTAGCACGTTTGAAGAGTGGCAGGGGACAGCTGGAGCCAGAGCAGCGACAATGGAGCTCAGAAAGCCCCTCCAAAAGGCCCTTCCCTTTAGGAAGCCCTCACCTAGGTCATTTGGGGCAGGTTTCTTAGGTACTGTCTTGGCATCCTGCAGCCCTCCCGGGAGGCCCAGGAGGGAGATGTTGTGATTATTCCCATTTTCCGGATAAAGAGACTGAGGTGCTGGGATCTGCAGAAGCTCTCACAGCCAGGGAGTTTGGTAGAGTTTAGAATTCATGTGGTGTCTTTAGGGCCTAGGGTCTAATTGTTGCTCCCTTTGCTGCCTGGGCCTTCTGCAGAAGGGCCTTTCTGGAAGAGTCCCATGGCAGAAGGAGGGAGTTAGCATTCAAAGAGGGAAGTTGTGTATATATAAACTTTTGAGACTTCCTAGATCTGAGTGTGCTGAGTGTGTGTGTGTGTGTGTGTCTGTGTGTGTGTGTGCGTGTGTGTGTGTGTGTGTGTGTGTGTGTGTGTGTGTGTGTGTAGGATAAGGAGAGGTGTGAGGATTAAGGGTAGAAGAGGAGAGAGGGCCCTGGAGGGCACCCACCTTTCCAGGAAGCTGTGTCCTGGAACTTGTTCTAAGGAGTTTGTTGTTCTAGCCTGAGTCTGCCACTTTAAGTCAACTCAGTGCATAAATTACCACAGAGTAAATCAGATGCCTCCTTCTGTTAGTGGATTCTTGGCTTTCCCAAAAGAATTATTTACCAAAGAGATTACTTAAGAATTCTCTAACATAACAACAACAAAGTCAAACTGACCACTGCAGCTGCCATTGGTACTTGGTACCGAGCTTAAAGTTTGCAAAGCACTTTTCCGTATATTATGCCCCTTTATCCGCAACCATTCTACAAAGCACTAATCCATCCTGCCAATTTATAGAAAAGGAAATTGGAGTGCAGCGCGATTAAGTGTTTACCTCAAATCATACTGTTGTTAAAGGGCAGGATAGAACTTGACCTTAGGGCTCTTGACTCTAAATTCCAGATAATCCTTTTATTCACTTATGAGATGATTTTATTTACAAAGCCAGATTCCTGCCAATCCTGAGACCCAATGAATGTCCACATTGCCTTTCAAAAACTCATCTGCAATTTTGAGCTAAGTGTCTTCTGTGATTCCTAGTTTCCTTCCCAGACTCCCTGGAGAGGTGGTTTGAAACTTCCCAGTTCCAGAGCCAGTGTGCCAAATCCCCACCTCTCCATTGACTGTGTACTCTTAGACAAGTCACTTAGCCTCTCTGAGCCTTGACTTTCTCATTTGTAACATGGGGCAAACTATTATCCTTATTTCATGGGGTTTAGTGAGGATAAAATGAGATGATATATATTAAATGCTAAGCACCATGCTTAGAATATAAGAAGAACTCAATAAACGTTTGCTTTCATTGTGAAAGCGAACATTTATTGAGTTCTCCTTATATTCCAAGCATGGTACTTAGCATTTATTAGCTAAAATAAAGCTCAATGGCGACTCAAATCAGTCATCCAACCAGTCTTCAAGCCTAGGTTGGGGTCAATGGGGGCTGCTTCCTTGCCAAAGAAGTAGGCATTTGCACAGGAAGAATGAAATGGAAATGAGGAGGGGGAGCTTGAAGTGGAAAAAGGCTACTGGATCCTGTCCTCCTTTAGGAAGTCAGGGACAGGCAGTAAGTTCATAGTAAGAATACAGGAAGTTCCTTAGGGGTGGGGGCCAAGCACAAAAATGTGGAGAAAAAGAAGGCAGGAAGAGAAAAAGGGAAAAAGCAAAGAAGAAAAAAAGGAAAACTAAGAAAACATTTAATTCAACCATCTAGTTAACAAATGAAGAAACTGCTACCTGGAAAGAGAGACATTTGCCCAAGGCCACGTGTTCGATGAGAATCTGAACTAGAACCCTGGCCACTTGCTCCTACACCAGTGTTCTCTCTTGTATCCCACAGTGTGGACTGCCCCTGTTTACCCCAGATCTCCTGGGTTTCAGTGTTCCTTGGCAGGAAACTGATTCTCCATGGGTGGCACAGCAAGGGCTCCCTTGCCTTTACCCCACCCACCCTGCGCAATGCCAAACACTGCAAGCTTTTAAAGGACAGGCAACAGAGGTGGAAAACAATGTGTTTACCCTCTCATTTAGTTACTCATTCATGCATTCACTCCCTTACCCACTTATTTATGTATTTAACACCCATTTACCAAGTACCTGTCTGCCTCAGTTATATAGAAATTGGGGTAGGAGAGGGGAAAACTGAAGGTGGTACTTCCCAAGTGGGGCATCTTCTCATCACCAGATCTGTCAACCTGCCTGCAGCCACAGCAGATGAAATGTCCCTGCTCCTATGAAGGTCAATCAGTCTCTGCTGTGTATCTCACTCCATTCACCTTTCCAAGGACTTGGCCCCCACAATTATCTTCTTTTTTCTGCTTCAACAATCTCTCCCTTTTTAATTCATCACTCCCTTCAGCCTGCAAACATGCCCTACTATTTTTTTTTAAAACCTTATTTTATTCTAAAGATGTGAGGTACAAGTCAGGATTAGGTACATAAGTGGTTTACAAGCAGGTGAAGTTTGGGCTATCTTCTGTCTTTTAAAAACTGTCTTCCTGGCTGGGCTCTGTGGCTCAGCCTGTAAACCCAGCACTTTGGGAGTCCGAGGTGAGTGGATTGCCTGAGCCCGCGGGTTCGAGACCAGCCTGGGCAGCATGGTGAGACCTCTTCTCCACAATAAATAAAAAATTAGCTGGGCGTGGTAGTGCACGCCTGTAGTTCTGGTTACTTGGAAGGCTGAGGCAGAAGGATTGCCAGAGCCCAGCAGGTCAACACTGGGGTGGCAGTGAGTGTGCCACTGCACACTCCAGCCTAGGTAACAGAGTGAGACTCCAACTCATAAAATAAAACAAACCCTCTTCCTACCCACATTCCTCTCTAGTGGTCAGCCCCTTTCTCTGCTCCTGGTATCTGCCCTCACCTTCTTGTCCTTTCCAACCAGGCCAACACTGATCCTCTCAAATTCCCACAACCTCTAACCTGCTCATTCCAATGGTCACTTCTGCATCCACAGTTCCCTTGACCTCTTATGCCTTTGGGTTTGTGATGTTCAGACTCTTGGTTTGCTTTATAACTCACTTGTCTTCCTTGCTCATTCTGCTTGCTGGTTCCTTCGCTGTTAGAGCTCTAAATTATGCTGAAGAACCTGAGGCTTGGTTGGTGAGCTGTCTGTGAATTTCCAGCCACATTTTCTTTCTAGTGATCTTGTCTAATCCTTTGGCATTAAATAATAGCTTTGTACATGGCTGAAGTTTATACTGTAGACAGGATTCTTTCCTGACTTCAGACATATATCATGCGCCTACTGACTTATTAAAACTAGGTATTTAGTAGGCATCTCAGTCTTATGACAGCCTAATAAAACTCCTGATTTCTACCTTCCACCTGCCACATTTCTTCCTCTCCTGGTCTTCTATATGTATACTTGCCACCATCATCCATGCAGCTTCTTAAAGGCCATAACCTACAAGTGATCC
>NW_007000793.1:6140-6588 GCF_000164805.1 Carlito syrichta | reverse complement strand
CTTCTTGTCCTTTCCAACCAGGCCAACACTGATCCTCTCAAATCCCCACAACCTCTAACCTGCTCATTCCAATGGTCACTTCTGCATCCACTGTTCCCTTGACCTCTTATGCCTTTGGTTTGTGATGTTCAGACTCTTGGTTTGCTTTATAACTCACTTGTCTTCCTTGCTCATTCTGCTTGCTGGTTCCTTCTCTGTTAGAGCTCTAAATTATGTTGAAGAACCCGAGGCTTGGTTGGTGAGCCGTCTGTGAATTTCCAGCCACATTTTCTTTCTAGTGATCTTGTCTAATCCTTTGACATTAAATAATAGCTTTGTACATGGCTGAAGTTTATATTGTAGACAGGATTCTTTCCTGACTTCAGACATATATCATGTGCCTACTGATTTATTAAAACTAGGTATTTAGTAGGCATCTCAGTCTTACGATAGCCTAATAAAACTCCTG
>NW_007000793.1:4095-6120 GCF_000164805.1 Carlito syrichta | reverse complement strand
GAGTCAGTGACTTGGATTGAACCTAGAGTTAACTTAGAAAAGTTTTTTGTATTAATCAGGGTTTAGAACAAAGAGTATAATATGAATGATTCATTGAACATTATGGAAAACACTTTGAACGATTTGTATTGAAATTGTGCACCTGTGACCTTAATGTAAGCACGACAGACATCATGGAATTCGAATTGTTTGCTTGGAAATTGCAGATCTCGTGGTGGTCTTGTGATGCATAGTTTGTAAAGCACGGAACTTGTACGCCCCCAGTAAGTGATTATTACACTGCTGGAGGGTATAGAAAATGGTATATAAGTTGGAAGGAGTCCAAATAAAATTTGGCTTCAGTCCTGATCAGACTGTTCCCAGAAGAACTGCCTCTGAGTAGTCTCTTCTAGCCGTCCAGATTCTCTGGTGCGGGTCCTAACCCACCTTTGGTCAGTGCTGGTCACCGACAAGGAAGGAAGGAAGGAAGGAAGGAAGGAAGGAAAGCAAGAGAGAAAGAGAAAGAAAGAGAGAGGGAGAGAGGGGGAGAAGGGGAGTAGGGAAGAGAGAGGGAGAGCCAGATACAGAGAAAGGGGGGGAGGAAAGGAGGGAGGGAGGGACGAAGGAAAACAGAAGGTGAATAGATGAGGGAAATCTGTTCTAGACCTTTTCCTGTACTGCTCTTGTGTCTTTATTTCTGAAATGGTAGGAGGCAGTGTGGTGCGGTGGAAAGAGCTCTACATTTGAAATCAAATGACTTGTGTTTGCACAACTCAGCCACTTAATATGGTTATGACCCTAAGCATATCATTTTGCTTACTGAGCCTCTGTTTCCTTATCTATAAAACTGGGAATAATATCATTCTCTGAGTCCTATAGTGAGGATAAAATGAAAAATAAAGTTATATATACAAATGTATGTGTATATAGCCAAGCATGCAGAAGTGTATAATAAATGATCACTTCCTTCTTTCTACAATCGATTGATGAATGGCCTGGCATGGCTTGCTTTAAGCATTTATTATGTTCCTAACATGCATGCAGTAGGTGCTCAATAAAAGTTTATTGATTTTAATTGCAGGAATCCCCACTCAGTCAATTGAGAGATCACAGTCAGTGGTAAGAAAGACATATAAAAAAAAATCCTTAAGAATTTATTTGCACGATGGCTTTCCTAAGAACCAGGTAATTCATTTAAATAGTATTGCATTTTCTAAAACCTGATTTGCATGCAACTTTCAGGGAGCCCAACCGCCGAGTAAGGCAACGCCCCTCCCTTTTGCAATTCACTTGCAGTCAATATCCTAGCTGTAGTATTTTTTTTCCACTGCACCCACCTAGATGAAGTCTTTCTAGAAACAACCTGGGGGCATTTGATGAGAGGCCTAAGCCTTCCAGCTACCTCACAGGTCAGACACTGGGGCCCAGGAACCCCTTGCCCTGGGCCTGCCCTCAGGGAATGATTCATAATTAAGAGAAAAACCTCGTGCTTTATGTTTCTTCCTCCTTCTTGGAGCAGGCAACAGGGGAAGATGGAGAGGTTGGAAGGGGAATGGGGGGGAGCCGACTGGAGCCTGGGATTTTGATTGAGGGGCCCCATTATCCACACTCTTAAAAAAATAACCGAGTCTTTTTCTTTTTTATCTTGACCAATCTCATTTCACGTTCCAGAAGAGGGAGGGAGGGAGGGAGGGAGTCCGGGGCCAGGAGGGAGAGAGGAGTCAGTATTCTGTATTTTCAACACTGCATTAAGCACATCGCCATGGTAACCAGGCAGCAACAAGTGCCAGCTCAGCAGGTTCCCAGGGAGCACAGAGTCTTTTTTCCTCCCTCTCTTTCTCCCTCCCCTCCCTCTGCCCAGGAGAGCCCAGCCCACCTGCCTCTGCACAGGGTGCCTAGAGTGGGTGGTTAGCAAAGATTAACTCCTGCCAAGGAAGGAGGGAAGTAGGCCTGGGTGAATGTGCCAAGTCCCTGGGGTCAGAAGCGGGAATGCGGGCCCAGGGCTGGCATGAGGGTCACAGAGATCCCTCTAGAAGTTTCAGGTCT
>NW_007000793.1:2859-4075 GCF_000164805.1 Carlito syrichta | reverse complement strand
ATGAAAAGTTGGAAGGATGGATGAAAATATGAATGGATGGAGAGATGGATGATGAAACAACAGAAGGATAGATGAGAAAATGCCTAAGTGTATGAAAAAAGCATATGTAAAGATGAATGGATGTAAATACGGAGAGATGGTTGGATTAATCCACTTATCTGGAGTTGGTGGTTCTGCTCCAGAACTGGTATGAGGGTCATTAACTGTGTTCATGGGATTGGGACAGGAAGGAAGGAAGGAAGGAAGGAAGGAAGGAAGGAAGGAAGGGGAAAGCAAGAGAGAAAGAGAAAGAAAGAGGAAGAGAGGGGGAGAAGGGGAGAAGGGGAGAGGGAGGGAGGGAGAGCCAGATACAGAGAAAGGGGGGGAGGAAAGGAGGGAGGGAGGGAGGAAGGAAAACAGAAGGTAAATAGATGAGGGAAATCTGTTCTAGACCTTTTCCTGTGCTGCTCTTGTGTCTTTATTTCTGAAATGGTAGGAGGCAGTGTGGTGCGGTGGAAAGAGCTTTGCATTTGAAATCAAATGACTTGTGTTTGTACAACTCAGCCACTTAATATGGTTATGACCCTAAGCATATCATTTTGCTTACTGAGCCTCTGTTTCCTTATCTATAAAACTGGGAATAATATCATTCTCTCAGTCTTATGGTGAGGATAAAATGAAAAATAAAGTTATATATACAAACGTATGTGTATATAGCCAAGCATGCAGAAGTGTATAATAAATGATCACTTCCTTCTTTCTACAATCGACTGATGAATGGCATTGGCATGGCTTGCTTTAAGCATTTATTATGTTCCTAACATGCATGCAGTAGGTGCTCAATAAAAGTTTATTGATTTTAATTGCAGGCATCCCCACTCAGTCAATTGAGAGATCACAATCAGTGGTAAGACAGACATAAAAAAAAAAAATCCTTAAGAATTTATTTGCACGATGGCTTTCCTAAGAACCAGGTAATTCATTTAAATAGTATTGTGTTTTCTAAAACCTGATTTGCATGCAACTTTCAGGGAGCCCAACCACCCGCCCCTCCCTTTTGCAATTCACTTGCAGTCAATATCCTAGCTGTAGTATTTTTTTTCCACTGCACCCACCCAGGATGAAGTCTTTCTAGAAACAACCTGGGGGCCTTTGATGAGAGGCCTAAGCCTTCCAACTACCTCACAGGTCAGACACTGGGCCCCAGGAACCCCTTGCCCTGGGCCTGCCCTCAGGG
>NW_007000793.1:0-1010 GCF_000164805.1 Carlito syrichta | reverse complement strand
CTCAGAGCTCATTCCTTTCATCACTGGCTCTGAGGAGAACAAAGAACAAGAAGGGATAGTGGTTGTATGGCCTATTGGCTCCTTACTATCATTTTTGGAGTCTGTGACAGACATCGCTAATCAACCACAGCACTATTTCTCAGTGAATAGATAGAGTTTCTACTCTCCAGTCTTGCCTTCCAGATGGATGCAATCTATCAGAGTCTCAAGGGACATGAGACTTATGGGCTATCCCTAACCTAGAAAGCAGACATGGCTGAGAGATATTTAGATTTTACATGTACTCATGAGCCATACATCTGTCAGTTCTATTTCTGAAAAGAACTATGCTTAGCAAAACCAACACTGATCTCTCCTTGTTTATCTATAATTTGTAGGTCATACTCCTGACTTCGTGATATCAAGGCAGCACTATAAAGATTCTATTCCCCTGGCTCTGCCTCTCCTCTACATCAGGCAGTCATACTGTTGAGACCCCACCTGACCTTGTGAGTTTCTCTTCACCTGCCCCATGTGACAACAAGCCCTGTTCCTCATCCCTGCCCCTCTTCCTTCACCCCTATGTCCTGCAGGTCCCAACAGGACTCTTCCTCACCCCAAGATTCTTGACAATACATCCTGGTTTGCCCAGGTGATGACCACAGTCTTAGCATATTTATTAATAGGGACCATTTCACTCTCAAAAACTCTCCAGTCTGAATGATGAATTATTTGGTCATCCTAATTCTTGGTGATGTTTACAGAGTTCCTCAGTCTTGGCAATATTGATATTTTAGGCTGCAGAATTCTCTGTTGCAGGTGGCTGTCCTGTGCACTCTAGGATGTTTAGCAGAGTCCCTGCCTCTATCCACTAGATGCCAGTGGCACCCAGTGTGACAACCAAAAATGTCTCCAGACACTGCAACATGTCCCCAGCAGAACACAGTAGGGGACAAAATCATCCTGGTTGATAGCCACTGCATTAGATTATGACTATTTTACCCACATACCTTCTACTTCTTCCAGATTGG
>NW_007000792.1:0-475 GCF_000164805.1 Carlito syrichta | reverse complement strand
TCTTACCACATAGAGGCATATAATTAACATTTTGGCAGATGTCTTCCAATATTTTTTTACTTAATTGAGATTTCACTGTAAAAGCACTTTATGCTCAGCTTTTAAAAGTTAGCCTTGTCAGCTTTTCCCCCATTAAAAACGTTTGTAAACATGAACAGATTATGAGTAGGTTGGGGGGGGTCCCCCTTCTTCTTCTCAATTGTCTTATTTTCTATTCTTTTCCCAATATTCCTTCTTCTGTTACTTATACCTAGGTTTACCAATGGCACCTGAGGTATAGCTTGACTCTTTGGTATTTTTCCAGAATTCAGGACCCTGAAGTTACTATAGGAATAATGCACTGTGATGAGAGGAATCCAGAAAGAGCAAATTAGAAAACAATCACAGGTACGAATGCCAAAATCCCCAAAAGGAGAAATTCCTATATTTATTTATTCCTCTACCACTGGAGAAGACCATTCAAGATAAAGAAGTC
>NW_007000791.1:0-824 GCF_000164805.1 Carlito syrichta | reverse complement strand
AGACAATGTTTAGATAGAAACTTACAGCTGTTCACACCAAAATTGAGAAGATTCTCAAGTGAACTTCTACCTTAAGAAATTAGAAAAAAAAGAGCAATCTAAACTCAAAACAAACTAAAAGGGGAAAAAAATGGTAAATATTAAGAGGAAGAATACAATGAAAAAAAAGTAGAGAATATTAAAACCAAAATAAGATCCTTTAAAGAAACAAAGAAATTGACAAAACTTTTAGCTAGACTAACCAGAAAAAGAATTGAAGATACAAATTACCTACATCAGGGATGAAAGAGAGGGTATCAATACTGACCTTAGATAAATTGAAGGATTATAAGGGAACACTATGAACAAATAACTTTATGTCAACAAATGTAAACAACTTAGAAGAAATAAACAAATTCTTAGACACAAATTACTGAAACAGAATCAAGAGAAAATAGAAAATATGAACAGACCTATACCAAGGAAAAAGCTTAATTCATAAAGAGTAATAATACACCACACCATGCAATATAATCTCTGTATTGATCATCTGTAATAGTTAAGCAGTTACTGCATCTAAATTTAAATGAGGGTGATATATTTTACATAAATTCAGCTTTAGGTTAGCATGGTGGCTCACACCTATAATCCCAGCACACTTTGGGAGGCCAAGGGGGAAGAGCATTTGAGTCCAGAAGTTTGAGACATGCCTAGGGAACAAAGTAAGATCCTGGCTCTATTAAAAAAATAAATAAATAAAAAACAATTTTTTAAAAGCAGCTGAGCACAATGATGCACACTGTAGTCCTACCCTGTAGTTCCAGATACTCAGGAGGCTAAGACAG
>NW_007000790.1:0-475 GCF_000164805.1 Carlito syrichta | reverse complement strand
CTAAATGAAAAATCCAAAAAATATATATAACCATATATCTATTTTTAAAAGTATCATATTCCTATCTCACATCATACATAAAGGTAAATCTGAGATAAATGACTTAATTTTTTTTTGAGTTGGGATCTCATTCTATTGCACAGGCTGCAGTGTAGTAGCATCATCACAGGTCACTGCAGTCTTGATTAATAGGGTTCAGGTAATCCTTCTGCATCAGCCTCCCAAGTAGCTGGAATTACAGGTATATGCCACTACACCTGGCCATTTGGAACTTAGGGACAGTGCATTGCTAACTGGCACGTAATCTTCTAAGAGTTTTAAAGTCAGTTTAAAAAATGTGGCCAGGCATTGTGGTTCATGCCTATAATTCTTAGCATTTTTTGTAGAGACAAGATTTTACTATGTTGTCCAGGCTAGTCTCCAACTCCTGGGCTCAAGCAATCTTCACACTTCAGCCTCCCAAAATGCTGAGAAT
>NW_007000789.1:0-2433 GCF_000164805.1 Carlito syrichta | reverse complement strand
GAACTCTAGACCGAAGACTGGTGCCCCCTTTCCAAATGATCTCTGGCTGTTCACAATGTTTCCAACTCCATACACAAATGGATGCTCTTCTTTTGTTTACTTTTATCATTTTTTCTTTGAGTTGGAGTCTCACTCCATCGCCCTGGCTGGAGGGCACTGAACCCCTCCCAGCTGTTGCAGCCTCAGCCCACCAGGCTCCAATGAACCTTTCCCTGGGCTTCTGAGGAGCCAGAATGACAGGCACACATCACCACAACCAAACATTTGGGATGAAGGGTAGAGACGAGTCTTGCCGAGGTTACTGGTCTGGTCTCAGTCCGTGGGCTTGGGACAGTTGCTGGCCTCCACCTCCCAAACTGCTGGGATGAGGCTGAGCACCAGAGGTTGGGGCTGGAGTGTTCTGAGTTTGGGGGACCATCATATGTGGGCATTGGTGGGGGAAGGAATGAGGGCAGAAGGTTTGGAGAATTGATTTCTTTCTTTCTTTTTTCTTTCTTTTCGTTCCCCACTAGGTTGCCCAGGCTGCTTTCAAACTGCCCAAATTGGACCATCCTCTCGGCCTGGGCCTCCAAAACTGCTGTGATCACAGGCTTTCCAATTGGTCGACATCCTGGTCTTCATGCCTGGTCCTGAACTCTGGGCTGGAAGCAATCCTCCCGCTGACACCTGCCCACATCCAAGGTTTTCTGGGTTTTGCTTGGTGTTGAGGTTGTGGCTTTCTTTGGTCTCCAGCCTGGTCTCAGCTCCCAGGCTCCGACCATCTTCCCATCTCGGCCTCCCCAAAGTGTCAAGGAGACAGGTGTGAGTCTCCTGGCCAGTCCCCCCTGATGGTTTGAGTGTCACGCCCTCCATTTCCCCAAAGCCACCCCAGGGAAGAGCGAGCAGGTCCACCATGGGGATCGAGGCTGGCAGAGGTGTGGACACCCTTGTGGAGACATGCCTCTGCTCCAGGCACTCCCATATGGTGGGCTCAGTGGGCGACTCTGGATGCCCTCTCCAGTGTCCTGGGTCGTCAGAAGGGAGTGGACCTTGTGGTAGGACCCTGAGAGGGGTGTGAATGGTGGTCCGGGGGCTCACGCCTGGCACCCCAGTGTTTTGGTAGGCAGAGATGAGAGGATGACCTGAGCCCCCCAGGTTCGAGACTAGCCCGGGCCCTTGCCCAGACCTTCTCTCTACAAGAAGTCAAAAAAATGAACCAAGCTAGGTGGCACAGGTCTTTCATTCTGGCCACTTGGGAGGCCGCTGTGGGAGGATCGCCAGGGCCCAGTTGCTGGAGGACACGGTTGCTGAGAGCGGCTCCCTGTGCTCCAGCCTGGGCGACAGAGTGGGACTCCCACTCAGATTAATACCAACCACCACCACAACCACAGGCTGGGTCATGTACTCAGCTAGGCATCTCAGTCCTTCAGAATGGCAGGTGAGTGAATGGCCTGAGCATGCAGGTTTGAAACCAGTCTGGGACCAGTCTCAGCCATCAATAATAAATCCAAAGATTAACCAGGCAAGGTGACGCAGGCCTGTGGTTCCAGCCAATAGTTGGGCCAAGATGGGAGGATCACCTGGGTCTGGCAGGTGGAGTCCACAGTGTCCGTGAGCATGCCCCTGTGCTGAGGCCAGGGCGACAGATCAGAATTCTGACACCAAATAATAATCACCACCACTACCACCACCATCACCCCTGCCACACATGGTGAGTATTGACCCTCAGGGATGG
This sequence comes from Carlito syrichta, assembly GCF_000164805.1. NCBI lineage: Eukaryota > Metazoa > Chordata > Mammalia > Primates > Tarsiidae > Carlito > Carlito syrichta. Next base: position 719 of record NW_007000789.1, on the reverse strand, counting down.
AAGAGGAAAAGGCACCTTACTGCCTGTCAATCGTGGGCGGTTTCAAAGTTGGCCTCCAGGCACGTTCGTCCGATGCCTTTGGCCACACATCCCAGAAGTCCTGCCTCCACACTCCACACTCATGCCCCACAGCAAAGACATGTTTGAGGTCACTGAACAAACTGCCTGAGTTAGAGCAGCCAACCGACATAGAGAAATCTTTCTTTCATCTATCTTTTATTTCCCCACTAGGTTTCTTGGGCTGCTCTCAAACCTCACAACTAGGGCCATCCTCTCAATCTGGGGCTCACAAACTGCTGTGATCACAGGCTTTATATTTGGTCGACATCCTGGTGTTCCTGCCTGGCCTTGAACTCTGTACCAGAGGTGATCCTCCTGCTGAGACCTACCCTCACCCACGATTTTCAGGGATTAGCTTGGGGTCGAGGTGCGGGCTTGCTATTGTGTCCAGCCTTGTCTTGAGTTCCCAGACTCTGGCAATTTTCCTGCATTGGCCTTCCAGAGTGCCAAGGAGACAGGTGTGAATGGGCGGGCCATCCTCACTCCTGTGAACTTTTGAGAGTCACTCCCCCCCTTTTCCCTAGGTTTCCCCTGAGAGGAGCTAGTGACTTCACCCTGGGGAAAGAGGTGGTAGGAGGGGAGGGCGCCAAGTTGAGACACACCCCTGAGCCAGGTGCTCCCCCATGGGAGGGCTCTGCTGTTGATGCCAGCTGCCCTCT
>NW_007000788.1:0-481 GCF_000164805.1 Carlito syrichta | reverse complement strand
CTCACCTCAGCCTCCCAAAGGCACGGGATTACAGGCTGAGCCACTGAGCCCGGCTATGTTGTCTTTTTATTGGATAAGTAATGAATGCAATTGTTTTGAACAATTGGATAGCGCATTGTTTGTTGATTAAATGGATCTGGGAAATTATCCTCAAGGTTTAAGCAAAATAAATTTAAATCTGTGGAAAACTAGTGAAAGTTTTTGAAACTTCCAACTGGATGTTCCTGAAGGTCAAAAGATATTTCTTTTATCACAGAGGTTTCCCCCCCCAATGGATATTTCTATGATCTGTTTATTCTATATATTCATTTCTTTTGTGCCATACCTTTCAATTTAGAGTTGTTATAAACTCTTTATTTTTATTTATTTATTTATTTTTAATATAGAGATGAGGTCTGGCTGTGTTGCCTAGCCTAGTCTTCAACTCCTGGGCTCAAGCAATTCTCTCACCTCGGCCTTCCCAAGTGCTGAGATTATAGGT
>NW_007000787.1:0-487 GCF_000164805.1 Carlito syrichta | reverse complement strand
TATTCTTCAATTCTCAGCTAACTCAGGTGCTTGATAGCATTTTTTGAAAGAATGAACCAGCAATCATGAATGTAGAATTTTATGGTTAATAAAACCATAAATAAACTTAACTAGCTTTTCCCTCCAATCATATGGAGTTGACTAAAATTTTTTATTGTATCCTCATTTATATATAAGCCTTTGAAACTTAGTCCCACATTACTGACAGTAAAGATGCAGAATAAAACCACCAAGTCTTTCAAATTAAAATCCTTAGTTCTTCCCAGAAAACCAAAATGGCTTTTGTTTGGATATATATAATATCATTCTCCAGTTGCATTATTTGCCAAACTACTGTCTCCCAAACAAAATTATATGTTTCTTAAGAAAAGGCATCAGTCATTTTTTTCTTTAATAAAATTTGTTTTATTTAATGTTTTAATCTTCAGTGATGCCATTAGATAGTGAATTAGAATAAAATTCATCACAAGAAATTTCTCTTTTCTAT
>NW_007000786.1:0-490 GCF_000164805.1 Carlito syrichta | reverse complement strand
TGATGCACATGGGAGCCGTATATTTTTATCACTGAGGTCTCTGTCGGCCTTGCTGGGGCGCGGCAGCATGATCATGACTCCCAGGACCTTGAACAGCTGGACACAGGGAGTCCTCCCACCTCGGCCTCCAAATCACTGGGCCTCTGGGGTCTTCATGACTGACTCGATTTTGGGAACCTCTTGCTGAGACGAGGTCTGTCGACATCGCCCAGGCTGGTCTCTAACTCCTGGTCCCAGGCAGCCTCCCAACTCAGGCTCCCAGGGTGTGGGTCTGATGGTCGTGAGCCAGGGTGCCTGGCCAGGACTCTCAAGTTTTGTCCATGAGGGTGATGAAAATAATGGCCAGGGATGGAGGCCACTGCATCCCATGTAGCAAGGACCGTAGAAGCCACCAGGCACGAATCCAGTGTTTGTGTTCTTGGGAGTGATGAGGTCTCGCTTCGTGGCTCAGGCTGGTCTCGATCTCCCAGGATCCAGTGGTCCCTCACCT
>NW_007000785.1:0-491 GCF_000164805.1 Carlito syrichta | reverse complement strand
TAGTTATGTCAGCTGGCTAGCTAGTTAATTCAGTTAGTTAAGTCAGCTGGCTAGTCAGCTGCCTATCATGGTAGCTATCTAGTTTAGTAGCTGGCTAGCCATCTGGCTTGCTAGTTAAAATACCTAGTTAAGTCATTTGGCAAGCCAGCTCACTAGCTAGTTAAAAAACTCGTTACCTCAGATGGCTAGACACCTGGGTATCTAGTTATTTCAGCTGGTGAAGTCAGCTGGTTAGCAAGGTAGCTAGTTAAGTCAGCTTGTTATGTCAGCTAGCTAGCTAGTTAAGTCAGCTAGTTAAGTCGGCTAGATAGCTAGATAACTAGGTAGGTAGCTAGCTATTTATTTCAGGGAGTAAAGTCAGTTCGCTATCTAGGTTGCCAGTTAGTTTAGTCAGCTAGTTAATTCAGCTGGGTAGCTAGTTAAGTCAGCTAGTTAAGTCAACTGGCTAGCCAGCTGACTAGCTGTGTAGCCAACTAGTTTAGCCACCTAGT
>NW_007000784.1:0-690 GCF_000164805.1 Carlito syrichta | reverse complement strand
CATTTTGTATCCCATTAGCTATCCATGAGTGATTCATCTTCTCTGCATTCTGCCGAAATCACGTTGGCATTCTTTTTTATTTTGCCATTTTGATAGGTGCATAGCCATGCCACAATGTGGTTTTAAGCAGCAAGCCCTGAATACCTCATGATGCTGGGCGTCTTTTCAAGTACTATCTTGCTATTCATATATTCTCATTGAAGAAATGTTTCTTCATCCATGATCTTTTATGTCTGTTGCCCATTTCTTTCTTCTTTTCTTTCTTTTCTTTTTCCTTTCCTCTTTTCTTTCTTCTCTCTCTCCTTTCCTCCCTCCTTTCCCTGCTTCCTCCTTTCCTTCCTTCTTCCTTCCCTCCCTCCCTCTTTACTTCCTACATTTCATTTCTTTCTTTCTTGAGTTGAGGTCTCACTATGTCACCCAGGCTAGAGTGCAGTGACACAATCATGGCTTACCACAGCCTCCCACCTCAACCTCCCAAGTAGCTGAGACTATAGGCTTATGTCACCATGCCTGGCTAACTTTGATTTTTTTGTAGAGATTAAGGTCTCACTATGTTACCGAGGCTGGCCTAGAACCCCTAGGCTCAAAAAATCCTCTTGCCTTGATCTTCCAAAGTGTTGAAATTACAGTCATGAGCCACCGCACCCAGTGCCTTTGCTTATTTCTAATTGGATTGGTTTATTTATTTAC
>NW_007000783.1:0-1337 GCF_000164805.1 Carlito syrichta | reverse complement strand
GGCCAGCCAGCTGGCTAGCTAGGTAGTGAGCTAGTTAGGTCATTTGGCTAGCCAGCTAGCTAGCCGGTTAATTCAGCTACTTAAGAGAGCTGGCAAGGCAACTGACAAGATAGGTAGCTAGCTAGTTATGTCAGCTAGATAGCTACCAGGCTAGCTAGTGATGTCAGTGAATTAAGTCAGCTGGCTAGCCAACTGTCTAACTGGTTAAGTCAGCTAGCTTAGTCAGCTGTCTAGCCAGCTGGCTAGTTAGATAGCTAGCTAGATAAGTCAGCATTCTAACAAGCAGGCTAGCAGTTCAAGTCAGCTAGTTAAGTCAGTTGGTTAACCTGCTGGCTCTGTAGATAGTTAGCTAGTTATATCATCTGTCTACCCAGCTTGCTAGCTTAAGTCAGCTGGCTAGCTGGCTGGCTAGATAGGGAGCCAGCTAGTTAAGTCAACTGACTAGGCAGCAGACTAGCTAGCTAAGACAGCTCATTAAGTCAGTTGGCTATACAGCTGGTTAGCTAGTTAAAAAGCTAGTCAAGTCAGGTGGCTATCCATCTGGATAGCTAGTTATTTTAGCTTGTTAACTAGGCTAGTTAGCTATGAAGCTAGCTATATAAGTCAGTTAGTTATGTCAGCTATCTAGGTAGGTAAACAGCTAGTTAAGTCAGCTGGCTAGCTAGATAGCTCACTCTAGGGCCAGAGATGGAGACCAGTACTTTGAATCCCTACTCCTGACTGGGGCCAGAGAATATGATCCAGAAAATAGCAAATAAACACCAGTCTGTACTATAGATTCACATCATTTATAAATCATAAATAGTTCTAATTCATTCATCTCATAAAATTCATCTTCCCACCTTTAACATTAATTTATGGATTATTTATATGTTTCCACTGATTTTTTTCCCCCAGTGAGTTACTGTCCTCTAGGTAAATTCAGTTGATCACTCAAGGATATACCACTGTGGACAAGGAAGAGAATTGTAGCACTTTTTGTAGTAGCAAAAATGAGACAAGCAAAATCCTGTACATGACCTTAATAAAAAGTATAAGGGAAGACTCCTCAAAATTGGAATTTATTTATAAAAAATTGTGTATTTATTCTTACATGTTTAAACTTCAATCACCTTCAAAGTACTCTATAATTGATGCAATACACCTATTGAGATGCTTTTTCCACTGCTCAAAATAGTTTTTAAACTTGTAAATTTTGATGCCTTTGAGTGCTTCTGCTGTTTTTTGTTTCACCTCTTCCATATGGGCAAAATGTTTCCCTTTGAGAATTTTTTTTTCATTTGGGGAAACAAAAGAAGTCACTTGGGGGTGAGACGGGGTGAATAGGGAGAGTGGGG
>NW_007000782.1:0-497 GCF_000164805.1 Carlito syrichta | reverse complement strand
CATCATATTGTCTACAATAAACTTCAAATATAAAGATTGTGGCAGATTAAAATGGAAGAAATGAAGAAAAATATACCATACTAATTTAATCAAAAGAAAACGGTTGTAGTTATAATAATTCCAGACAAAGTAAACTTCAGAAGGAAAAATGTCAGGGATAGTGAGAAATAACACATAATGCTAAACAGGACAATTCTTTAAGGACATATAATCTCAAATGTCTGTATAATTCATAGCAGAACGTCTAAACAATATATAGCAAAAGCTGATAGAACTGAATAAAAACATCAGTGTGAACTTATTTTAGCATAATATAGATACCTATTGTTGTTACACATATAAATATTTATAGTTATATATATAGATACAGGTTAGTATATACACACAGATCTCCTTGCTCAGAGAGACTCTACAAGCAACAAGGACACCTAACACACATGAACTGGTTTGGACAATTATTCTCTAATGGAATGACCAAGGATTCTTAGAGAAATGAT
>NW_007000781.1:0-655 GCF_000164805.1 Carlito syrichta | reverse complement strand
TGTTTCTAAACCCTGATACTTGTTTAGCCCTTAGTAAGAAGTATTGTAGATTTTTTGAAAGAGGAACTGTGGAAAACAGATTTCTTCTCTTTTATTACTAAGCGGCCATGTAGTTTCCTGTATATGAGGGGGATGCTCCTATGTTGGATTGGTGGGTGGAAGGACTGAGGGTAGAAGGTTTGCAGGCAAATCGATTTGTTTGTTGACTTAGAATGTCTTTATTTGTTTCTTGTTTCTTTCTTTTCCTTTCTCTCTCTTTTGTTTCCTCACTAGGTAGCCCTGGCTGCTCTAAAACCACCCAACTCGAGCCTTCTTCTCAGCTTTGGCCTCCCAAACTGTTGCAATAACAGGCTTACCATTTGTTTGACATCCTGGTCTCCCTGCCCGGTTTGAACTCTGGCCTTGAGGTGATCCTCTTGCCGAGTCCTGCCCTCACATAAGATATTTAGGGTTTTGCTTGGGGTCGAGGTTGGGGCTTGCTATGGTGTCCAGCGTGGTCTAGGCTCCTGGGCTGTGGCCATCTCCCCATTTCAGCCTCCCTGGCCGGACCCACCACCCCTAACTGTTTGAGTCACTCCCTCCCTTTCCATGAGGCAGTCCCTGGGAGAAGCAAGCAGGTCCATCCTTGGAAACAAGGCGGGCTGAGTTATGGGTG
>NW_007000779.1:0-651 GCF_000164805.1 Carlito syrichta | reverse complement strand
GACGAGTTGGCCCACTATTTAGCTCAGTCAACTACTTGTCTGCTGGTTTGCTGACCTAAGTATTCAGTTGACTACTTCGCAGATTAGTTAGCTAGCCTAACTAGTCGGTTGACTAGTTAGATGAGCTAACTTGTCAGCTTACAAGTTTGCCAACTAGTCGGCCGATTGTTAGCTGACTTAACTAGTTGGCCGGCTAGTTGGCTGACAGGCCAGCTGACTTAACTACTCAGCCTGCGAGTGAGCCAACTGGTGAGCTGACTCAACTAGTTGGCCGGTGAGTGAGCTGACTGGTCAGCCAAATTTAGACTGGTGAGTGAGACGACTGGTCAGAAGAATTTACAAGTCGGCCGGCGAGGGAGCTGACCGGTGATCTGACTTAAATAATTGGCCAACGAGTGAGCTGATGGGTGACCTGCCTTAACTAGTCAGCTGGCGAGTGAGCCAACTGGTGAACTGACTTAATTAGTTGACTGGGGAGCTGATTAGCAGTCCTGTTGGCTTGCAAGCGAGCTGACAAATTATTTGACCTGTTGATTGGTGAGTAAGACAACTAATTTGCTGAATGGTTGGCAGGTGAGGGAGCCGACTAGCTAGCTGACATGATGGAAAGCGAGTGAGCCCACTAATTAGCTGACCAGGTAGCTGAATTGC
>NW_007000778.1:0-514 GCF_000164805.1 Carlito syrichta | reverse complement strand
GCCGTACTAGGCACTGTTTGAGGTGCTTTACATGTATCAACTTGCTTAGTATTTACCACAAGTATGAGGATAGGTAGACATATTTTATGGGGAAAATTCAAGACGCATCTTCAGTAGCTTTTCAAAGATTACTTAGTAAGTGTTGAGGCCTAGATTTAACCCTGTTAGGCTATTTTCAGAACCTTGTGCTCCTAACTGCTACATTGTGTTGTCTTTTTGTAAGGCTGTGAGAATTGATGTGATGAGATGGTGTGCAAGTTTCCTGGGACATAAGACCACTCTGCTCACCCTGTATGAGCATCACTTTTGGAGTCCTGGGGAAGTACAGATGTCTGGCCCCTTCCTGCTGTGAGAGACTGGTTTAGTAAGTCTGGAAAACTCTTGGGTTGGTGGACTCAGGATCAGGGGTGTTTTAAAAATATGTAGTGACCAGTGGCACCAGGACTGTCCAAACTGCGAATCACCTGTACAGGTTGAATATCAGCACTGTTTTATCTAAAGTGTATTGTGAGTC
>NW_007000777.1:0-909 GCF_000164805.1 Carlito syrichta | reverse complement strand
TTGTGCAATGCATAGTTTTGGTTTACAAAAAATAAAATAAAATAAACCCCATATAATCGGAGGAATAGACTTTTCACAGGAAATGGATCACATCGAACACACATTTTAGAGAAATGACATTGCATTGATCTGACTTTTTAAATAAGCTCCAGCTCTACTGTTCTAGTAGAAGCAGAAAACATGATCTAAGAGAGGCAAACAGGCTTTGAGAGAACCATGTGCAAGAACAAGGCTGTACTAAATTTGGTACTAGGAAGTGGCTATAAAATTTGATTCAAAATAAGTTGAGGATACTTCCTTAAAGAGTAATAGAAGTGCCAGAAAATTCACAGCTGAACACATCTGTTCACAGTAGGCCAGGCACAACTTTGTAGAAACATATTCACTCATCAAAATAAGAAAAGGGTAAGTTTACCTCCAACATATTGACAAAAAGGAAAGAGAAAGGGAAATGAGACTGCTTCAATGCTTTGAGAATAATATTCCCCAACAAAATTTCCAGGCAACACATAAGGAGTCTTTTAATTATGGCAGAAATTGATCAGAAGACAGTGGACTATGTATCACGGTGAGTTTGATTTCACAGAAATATAACCTCCACCCCAAAGCAAACATGAATTGAAATTCTGAAACCTTCATGGAAAGGAACAAATGAAACAAGCTTTTGTTTCTGTATTGCTTTCAATACGGCTAGCATGTTTTCTTATATATATATATATATAAAATAGATAAGGACTTGATTACCATTTTGTTAAAAAACCAAACATGAATGAACAAACAAAAAACCACCCCTTATTCTGACAGGTGTTATTTAACATCTAAGAAACCAAACTTTTTTGTGAGTTTGTGGATGGGTCTGGTATCATTTTCTATTATAATTATCAGAGAATTTTAACTGAAAATGCTGTG
>NW_007000776.1:0-693 GCF_000164805.1 Carlito syrichta | reverse complement strand
TCCCAGTTCATGATAACTGATATAAACACAAGGCTATGTATAACAAGTCATGTACCATATATAAACATCTTGGTTTTTCTCCAGAATCGGAAGACATATAATTAAATCCTAATTTTAAGACTTATTATTTGGAATATTGAGAAAGTCACAAATCATTTGAATTCATTTCAACATCTACAAAATAGAAATTTAGAAGGCCATATTTCTATTTTCTAAAGTTTTTATGAAGTCACAGTGAGGTACTGTATGTTAAACTAAACACATTAAAAATAAAAGTTGATATTGGTTTGTGTGTGCTATCATGCTTTACTAATAGCAAAGTGATATTTTCCACCAAATGTTTTTAACACAATTATGTCTCTGTTCTTTGTCTTTATTCTTTTCCATCATGGTGCATAACTTTACTGTGGGAGATATGTGTGAAAAATAAGCTTCATGCCAATGCTCTTCGGTGAGTGGCGGAAGGACATTACTTTATTCCTGATCATTAACTACAGCCACAGTCGGACCTTCATCAAGCCAATAAAAAAGATGGCTAATTTCAGAGATGGGGAAACAGCTACTAAGTTAAAATTACACTCTAAATATGTTCATTATATTTTCCTTAGATAACCTGAGTAGTAATCAATTCTAAAATATAAAAGGCAATTAGGAAAACCGATTCTGTTGATTAGCATCTCTTTTTAGCAGCAA
>NW_007000775.1:0-523 GCF_000164805.1 Carlito syrichta | reverse complement strand
TTTTTGAGTTGGAGTCTCACTCTCTCCCTGGCTGGAGTGCAGTGGCACACTCACAGCCACCGCAGCCTTGATCTACTAGGCTCAGATGATCCTTCTGCCTCAACCTTCCAAGTAACTGGAATTACAGGCACCAGCCATCATGCCGGTGAATTTTTAAAAAAATTATTATAGAGACAAAGTCTTACCAAGTTTCCCAGACTGGTCTCGAATCCTGGACTCAGGCAATCCTCTCACCTCTGCCTCCCAAAGTGCTGCAATTACAGGCTTGAGGCACCATGCCCAGCATAATATTTCTTTTTCTATTGGTTTGTTTTTGGTTTATAAAGACACAATTGACCTCTGTACTGATTTGGAATGCAGAAAACTTAGTACACACTTACTTATTCTAAAGGTGTGTGTAGATTCTTTTGTATCTCTGTGAGCACAATATCATCTGTAAAAAAATGATAGTTTTGCATCTTTAAAAATTTTTAGTACTTTTGGTTATTTCTTGTTGGTTGTTTTTATTTTTGTTCTGGTCTTA
>NW_007000773.1:0-929 GCF_000164805.1 Carlito syrichta | reverse complement strand
TCTTAAAGGTGAAAGACAGAAAACTTTCCTTCTCAGAAAGGGAATAAGACAAGGATGTATGTTTTCACCACTTGTAGTAAAAAGTTCTAGACAGTGCAATATATCAAGGTAATGCAGAAGTAAATTGTTTTTATTTGTAGATGATATGATCTACAAATAAAAAAAATACAGATGATCCTAAGAAATTTTTTTAAGAGCTGCTAGAATAATAAATAAACTTAACAAGATCAGATGTGTAAAAGTATCCAAAAATCAATTGCATTTTTACAAACTAACAACACACAATTGAAAATTCATTTTTAAATCTGCTTGCAATAATATCAATAAATATATAATATTTAGAAATAAATTTTACAAAAGTGTAAGACATATACCCTGAAAACTGTAAGCATTACCTACAGAAATTAAGGCTCTAAATTCATGGAAAGATATACTGTGTCCATTGGTTTGGAAGATTCAATACTATTAAAATACCAGTTCTTCCAGTTTTATTTATACATTCAGCAAAATTCCAGTATAAGTCCCAGCAGGTTGTTTTGTACAATTAACTAGCTAACTCTAAAACGAATTTGGAAATGCAAAGGGTCTAGAATAGCCAAAACAACTTTTGAAAAGAAGAAAAGCCTGATAAAACCAATACTGCTTGATTTTAATACTTATTATAAAGCTACACTAGTTAAGAACGGTTGTTATTAGTGTAAGGTTTTATATATATAGATTTATGGGAAAGTCTAGAAAAGTAAAAAATAGAAGCATACTTATATGACCTATCAATTTTTGACAAATGTATCAAGATAACTTAGTGGGAAGTGAATATTCTCTCCAACAAATGGTACTAGAACAATTAAATATCCATACACAAAATGAACAAATAAAGAAACTTCAACATGTATGTCACACCTGATATAAAAGCTAACTCTGAATGAATC
>NW_007000772.1:0-768 GCF_000164805.1 Carlito syrichta | reverse complement strand
TAGCACTATTGTCTTAGCACAAATTAACCCCAAAATGCCATCCCAGCCACAGAGATTCCTTTGAAATTGACAGAGGTCAGGGATTGCACTGGAGCCCAACTTCTACCTCTCAATAACCTGCTTCTTTCCCTGTCACACTATATTAATAGCAATGCATATATGTGATCTCCTCAATGGGACTAAAGACCCTTTGAGGGCAAGGGGTTTACTTTATTCACTAGTATGCATAAGACTATTCACTAGTATCCAGAGACCTGAATTCAGATGCTCAGTAAGGTTTTATTAAATTATTCACCCCAGTCCCAAGAAATAAGAGAATATTTTACCTAATATATCATATCTGATCTTGTCTAGAAATCAGATTTAAACAATGTTTGGCTCATTCATTAGAGTTGGATTACCAGGCTTCACAAAGAGATCCCAGTAGTTAATTTACAAGGGAACAAGATAAGGTGAAAATACAGAATAAGAATCTGTCTGAGACTCTCTGCCTTACCTTTTCTACATCCCCCAGACCCTCGGTGTCCAGAAGGACCAGAGTATGGTTCGGCTTGGAGGGATGGGGCACACACCACATCCAGATGCCCTTGGTTTGAGACTGCACCGTGGAGCCCAGAGGGAAGCCTGCAAGGGAAGAAAAAGAAGCAATGCACACACTGACAGCAGATCACTATAGTCCTGGGCTACAAGATCAGACTTCTGGGATGGTAACTCCTCCACTAGCCTACAAGATAGTGCTCTCTCTATTTCGTCAAGAATGGCTTACTT
>NW_007000771.1:0-553 GCF_000164805.1 Carlito syrichta | reverse complement strand
TGGAAGAAGAGAGCCAGCTTGGTCTGTGTGTTCAGCAGCCCTCCAGGTGATTCTGATGCACGCTTAAGTCTGAGAACCACTGTACTAGGCTGAAGATATCACATGTATAATAGAATCTCTTGTTACTACTCCAAACGTGGTCTGTGGACCAGCAGCATAGCATCAGCTGGAGGCTGGTTGGAACTGCAGAATCTCAGGCCCTGCTCCAGACTGACAGAATCAACAAATGCATTTTAACCAGAGTCCCCAGATGATTCGTGTGCACATGCATTTGAACTAACCAATCTTATAAGAGAGGTAAGAACCTTCTGAGGTCTGGGGCTCCCAGTTTGGCTTTCCCTGGGCTCCTGAGCTTACATCCTTAAAGTTAACCCTCTATTACCTGAAATGACTTAAGTGACTCTCTGGTCCCTGCGGTGCAATGGATCTTCTCAGACTTAGATCACCAGGTTTGGGGTACCCCTGTCATTTGGGTGCCACCCCTCAGTCTACCCCATGCCCAAGGCTCACTCTATGACTGTGATGGTCCAAGACTACTCACTACCTGTTCATC
>NW_007000770.1:0-554 GCF_000164805.1 Carlito syrichta | reverse complement strand
GTGGGGGGAAGGTATCATTGCCTGATTATAGAGGTGGAGACCTGAAGTTCTCATTACTCTATATATAGATTTTCAGATAAGTTTCAGTAATGACTGCTGCCTCCATTTTCTAAGACTTCACAGGATTCTGCGGATCAGAATGGCTCACTTCTTACCTGAATCATGTTATTGAGAGTTTACTCTTCCTGCTGCCTGGTACATCTTTACCATTTCCTCATATGTTTTCTGTATTCATCTATTTGGTTCAAGGCTATAGAGATCTCCTATTTGCACTGGAGTTAAAGTTTTTGTTACTCATGTTTTTTTTTAAATGTGATTTTTAAAAAGAAGTGAGCAAAAATATCCTTATCACCTTGAATCCACATGTCATCTAATTTATAACCATCTTGCTATCAGGCTCCTCATCTTTAAAATGAACTACATGACTTCTATAGATGTAGTTTCCCCCATCATTACTGTTTTTCTATTTATATGGTGTGTGTGTGTATGTGTTGTTATTCTTTTAAGTTACTAGTTTTCCTGATGTAGGACAAATTTTTCCTGTCCATGAGGCC
>NW_007000769.1:0-588 GCF_000164805.1 Carlito syrichta | reverse complement strand
TTTCAAAGTACTCCCCGTTTGATGCAATACACCTATCAAGATGCTTTTTCCACAGAAGTTATTGACCTCATCCATTTTGATGGCTTTTAGTGCTTCTGCTATTTTTTATTTCACCTTTTTCACATCAGCAAAACATTTTCTTTTAAAAACTTTTTTCATCAGGAAAACAAAAAAAAGTCACTCTGGGTAAAATCAGGTGAATAGGGAGGCTGAGTCACGGGGATCATGTCGTTTTTGATCAAAAACTGCTGAATACTCAACACGGCGTGGGCAGGTGCATTGTCATGGTGGAAGAACCAGTCACCTGTTTGCAACAACTTGGAATGTTTCCTCCGCAAATTATGACCGGCTCAAAACTTCAGATAAAAACTGGTTGACCATTTGATCCAGAGAAACAAATTCCAAGTGCACTACAAGGCGCCTGCCCTCCAAAATATAATTCCAGGTTTGGAGGGGGTTTTCCTTTGTTTGTTTGTTTGTTTGTTTGTTTGAGTCCTCCCTCATGTATGAGTCTTCCACCAGTACTTCACATGATGGCATTTTTCACATCATGGCACTAATAGAAAAGTAAATCTTTGAAAGACACAG
>NW_007000768.1:0-567 GCF_000164805.1 Carlito syrichta | reverse complement strand
GGTCCGAGAACTGCCTGGGCAACTTGGTGAGATCTCATCTCTACAATAAATCCTAAAATTACCTGGGCATGGTGGCACATGCCTGTAGTGCTAGCTAATTGGAAGGCTGAGCTGAAAGGATCACCTGAGCCCAGCAGGTCGAGGCTGTGGTGACCGTGAGTGTGCCACTGCACTTCAGCCTGGGCAACAGAGTGAGACTCCGACTTAAAAACAAAGAAAAGATAAGTCACCCCACGGCGACGGTGGAGAGCCATACAACAAAGTGGTCGAGGACGCACGCTGTGGGAAGGCCAAGAAGGTATGCCATGATTATGCCGAGGAGGCGCGCCACTGGGATGCCACTGAGGCATACTGAGGATGACACCAAGAAGGCACACCAGGAGGAGGCCAAGAAGGTGCACTATGGGAAGTCCGAGGAGGCATGTGGCAGGGAGGCTGAGGAGTCACGCCATGGGAATACGGAGGAGGTGTGCCGTGGGAATACGGAGGAGGTGTGCCGTGGGGGCGCCAAGAAGGCATGCTGTGGGGGCGCTGACAAGGCATGCTGTGGGGGCGCTGACAAGGCAT
>NW_007000767.1:0-566 GCF_000164805.1 Carlito syrichta | reverse complement strand
GGCTAAAATCACATGAAGAGTGGAACAAAGAAAAAAAGAAGCAAAATGTTATTTTGTTTGTTAAAGGTCAGTGAATCTGAGTCCCACACATTGATTTTTTTAGCTGTTACAGTTAAACAAGTTTCAAAAATAAATGTATTATGAGCAATGGTATGTTTGCCACCATCACACTGTGCTGTGATTTCAGAATGCAATCAATAAGCCTTTGTGTTTCCATAACAGAACATGAGCAGAAATCTGTGATTGGGGCATATGTGCTTGTACAGTTGCTGATATTTCAGGCCCAATGACTGCTTTGACAAATGATACCATGTTTCCAATCAATAACTCATAAGGCACAATTTATGTTTTTGTTACCTTAAACTATAACCAAAGGAGGCAAGCATCACTATAATTTCCACTTAAAGCATGGATGAGAGTTGACTGTGTGTCTGTGCATATATGTGTGTGTCTGTGGCTCAAAGGGCAAAACACAACCCCCAAAAGAAATGGACTCTGTAGAACTGTGTGAAGAAATACTTCTGCAGGAATTTGGAAATATGCATTAATATTCTTAAGTACTTCAT
>NW_007000766.1:0-7338 GCF_000164805.1 Carlito syrichta | reverse complement strand
CAAAACGGGAAAACCTTTAATTAATAAGCCAGAAGAAAGTGTAGGTTTGAATCTAGTGATTTTGTCTTTTGGGTCTGAGAGATTACCACTTCTAGACCTCTTAAGGAATTATTTATTCAAGGAGTAAAAGTACAGGGACTCTTGGATACAGGAGCAGATATCTCTTGCATAGCAGGAAAGATTGACCTTCTTCATGGCCTCCCCAGGTTGCTCCTACTAGTCTCATAGGTGTTGGTAGAGCTCCGTCTGTAGCCAAGAGTTCTCAAATCCTGAAATGGACAGATAACTGGTCATCAGCAACTTTTGTCCCTATGTCATATCTTCTATCCCTATCACACTCTGGGGATGAGATATCCTCACTTAGATGGGGATGCTCCTGTACAGTCCAGATGATAAAGTGTCAACACAAATGCTACAAATGAAATATGATCCCTTTAAGGGTCTGGGAAAGATAGGTCAGGGAATAAAAGAACCTATCCAGGTTTCAGAAAAGAAGGACAGGTCTGGAACTGGGTACTCAAATTTACCCTAGAGGCCATTGTTCTTAAAGCTGCCAACCCCATTACCTGGAAAAACGATGAACCAGTTTGGGTAGAACAATGGCATATGCCATCAGAGAAACTTAAGGCAGCAAAAGATTTGTGCAACAGCAGTTGGAGGCTGGCCATATAGAGCCTTCAAATAGTCCTATATTCATCACAAAGAAAAAATCTGGTAAGTGGAGACTATTACAAAAACTGAGAGCCATTAATGCAACTATGGAAACTATGGGGGCATTGCAGCCTGGGCTACCATCTCCGATTGCCATACCTGTAACTTTTACCATTACAGTAATTGATCTTCAAGATTGCTTTTCTACTATACCTTTAAATTCTGAGGACTGTAAAAGATTTGCATTTAGTCTACCTTCTAAGAATTTTAAACAGCCCTACCAGAGGTTTCAATGGAGAGTTTTACCACAGGGTATGAGAAATTGTCCTACTCTTTGTCAAAAACATGTAGACTCGGCCCCACAGGATGTGAGAAATCAATATCCTGACCTTCATCTGATCCACTACATGGATGACATTTTACTTGCCCTTGAGGACTGTGCCCTTTTACATGAGATTTTATATAAAACAGTGTCTGCTCTAACCACTTACGGTTTAAAAATTTCCCCTGAGAAAATTCAGACCAACCCTCCTTTCACTTATTTGGGTTGAATATTAAAAACCCAGACAGTAAGTCATCAGCCTATTCAATTAAGAAAAGATCATCTTGTGACTTTAAACACATTTCAAAAACTATTAGGAGATATCAACTGGCTTAGACCTTATTTACATATAACCACAGCAGACTTAAAGCCTCTTTTTACTATACTGTAGGGGGATTCATCCACTACTTCTAAAAGATTTTTAACTACAGAAGCAAATAAGGCCTTAACACTTGTAGAAAAGGCCATTGAATCCCAAAATTACACAGAGTAAATTATGATAAACAATGGGACCACATACAACTGGGTGTCTGTGGCAGGAAGGGCCCATGGAATGGTTGCATTTACCTGTTTCATTCAAAAGGGTTTTGGCCTCATGTCCTTATTTAGTGGCCCAACTCATTATTCAGGGAAGACAGAGGAGTATAGAGCTGTTTGGCAAAGATACTGATAATATTGTCATTCCTTATGATAAGACTCAGTTCCACACTCTTTTACGAACTAATGAGGATTGGCAAGTGGCACTGATTGATTACAGGGGACAAATACTATTTTATCTTCCAAAAAGTTCACTGTTGCAATTCCTAAAACAACACCCTATAATCTTTCCAAAATTGTTCAGCTTCACCTCTTGAAAATGCAACCTTAGTCTTTGCTGATGACTCATCCAATGGAAAAGCTGTCACAGTCATTAATGATGAACCTCATGTTTTGGATACCACAGAGACTTCAGCCCAAAAAACCGAGTTAAGAGCAGTATTATATGCTTTTTGTTTTAAAAAATGGAAAATTTAACCTATATACTGATTCCTGTTATATAAAAGGACTCTTTCTTCATATTGAAACAGCTATAATTCCTGTTAATAAAACAACTATTCTTAACTTACTTATCCAATTGCAGCAACTAATAATTGTTAGAATCCAACCATTTTTCATAGGTCACATTAGATCTCATACAGGACTTCCCAGACCTCTATATCAGCGTAATCAACTAGCAGATTCTTTAACAAAACCGGCTATATACCTTTCCTTAGAGGACACTCCAGTCTATCAGGCTTAACAGTCTCATAAAATTTGTCACCAAAATGCCACTGCCCTAAGGTATCAATTTCATATTCCTAGGGAGACAGCCAGGCAAATTGTAAAAAATTGTATTTCATGTCCAATATCTATTAGCAATCTCCCCTCTGAGGTTAATCCTCGTGAACTAAAACCCAATGCCCTGTGGCAAATGAATGTCACTCATTTTCAAAGCTTTGGAAAATTATCATTTCTACATATTATGGTGGACACAATTTCTCATGTAATCTTAGCCTCGGCTAGGACTGGAGAAGCCTATAAGGATGTGGTCCAGCTGAGCTTGGTGGCTCAGCCTGTAATCCCGTGCCTTTGGGAGACTGAGGTGAGTGGATTGCCTGAGCTCATGGGTTCAAGACCCACCTGAGCAACTTGGCGAGACCTCATCTCTACAATAAATCAAAAAATCAGCCAGGCATGGTAGCACACGCCTGTAATTCTGGCTACTTGGAATCTGAGGCGGAAGGATTGCCGGAGCCCAGCAGGTCGAGGCTGCAGTGGTTGGGAGCGGCCACTGCACTCCAGTCTGTGTGACAGAGTGAGACTCCAACTCAGAAAAAAAAAAGGATGTGGTCCAACATTTATTTTTCTGTTTCTCACAATTAGGTATTCCTAAACAATTAAAAACTGATAATGCTCCTGCTTATACATGTAAAGCTTTTCAACATTTTTGTACTCAGTTTGGTATCTCTCATTCCACGGGACTTATAATCCTCAGGACCAAGTCATAGTCAAAAGAGCCCATCAAACTCTAAAAAATCAAATAAATTGCAGGAAGGGGAGTTTAAGTATAGCTCTCCCCATCATATTGTAAATCATGCCATGTTCATGATTAATCACTTTAACTTGGATTCCTTGGGCCATTCGGCTATGATTAGACACTGGAATCCTGAGGAAACTGTTAAGCCAATGGTAAAATGGAAGGATCTTCTTACAGGTCAACGGAAAGGACCAGATATTCTTTTAGCATGTAGGAGAGAATATGCTTGTGGTTTTCCCCAGGATTCATCTTCACCTATTTGGGTTCCAGATCGCCTAATTAGACATGTCTGGTCTCCCACCCCCACCGCTGTTCAACTTCGTGAAACAGGAACAAAACCGCCTAAGTTCAACTGATGACGAGGAAGAAGAAACTCTCGTTCCTCAACTGAAGTGTCTTGCTCTTGAGAGGCCTCCTCAACCGCGACCATCTCCACCACCTTATCAGCCTTGCCACCTTATCAATCACCGTGACTGTGACCACGTTCCACTACCTCCACGAGAACTTGCAGGCCACCAACTTAGGGACAGCTGAAGGTGCTAATGCGTGATACAGAGGACCTGGTTCAATCTCAAAATACTTCTCTTACTCCTTCTACTGTCTTTGTTGCTATGCTAGCACTTTTGGCTTGTCAGGTGAGCCACAGTAATGCAGAAAGTACTTACTGGGCATATAGTCCTAATCCTCCAATATTTCAACCTGCTATATGGGACAATGAGGTTATAACTGTCTTTACTAATGATTCTTCCCTTATGGGAATTCCTCCCACTGTTCCTGGATGCTTACCAACTAGGGTAAAGGGAATGGTAATTAAAGGGAATGGTAACTGATGCCCCTAATCTACAACCAGGCAAACCAAACCTATGCAACATGTGGACATTAATTTTGTTAATGCCTGGAGATTTTGAACCCAAAGTTAAGTTGCCTCTAACCCATTCTGCTAAATATCCTACATGTGTTAGACATGCTCAGCAAAAATATGCCCAAACTAAGAATGATTGGATTAAAATACATCCTGGAATTGGGTACCCTTACTGGAGGGAATGTATGTACTCTTCTAAAGTTGCTATTCCTATCCTGAAAATTAATCTTTCTTTGAGTGACTGGAGCTGCGATGACCCAACTGCAGATTACAGACAATATCTGAGTGCAAGTGCCAATCATCCTTGGGATGATACTTATTTGCCTTTACCTTTGCCTATGAATAGATGGAATATTAATGGATGGGTACCCCCAATACTGTCAGTGGAAAATGGAAACAAACAAACCATACAACCTAATATTTGGAGAGCCTTAGCAGCAACTAGGCCTATAATTTTGCACCATCCCTGAGGACAAACTCTAAATAAGATAAGAGCTTGCTTGCAATCTCCTTGTGCTTTTTTAGTAACCACTGATTATAAATCTTTAATAATTTTTTTTGATGGACAAAGATATCAAATTTCTTGTAAGAATTGTAACCTTACTAATTGTCTTACTTTTTCTGATTCATATAAAGGATTTTTAATTGTAAAATAACCTCCTTATTTAATGTTGCCTGTACAATTATCAACTCCATAGTTTCATGATTACAGACTAAAGGTTTTATATAATGTTAATTCCCTTTTAATTCGCCATAAGCTATTTGTGGCTACATTAATTTTGGGTATTACTTTTTTAATTACTATAGTTACATCTCTTTCACTTTCGGCTGTAGCTTTAGCAAAAGAAATTCATACTGCATCATTTGCAGATCAACTTCCAAAAAATATCTCTCTGGCTCTTGCCACTCAAGAAATCATTGACCAGAAACTAGAGAGTAAAGTCAATGCTCTCACAGAAGCAATACTCATCGTGGGACAAGAATTGGCTACATTAAAAAATCAAATTGGCTTTAAGGTGTCATGCAGACTTTAAATGGATTGTGTAACCCCCCTTCAAGTGAATAAATCTATCCATACCTGGGACCAAATAAAAAATCACATCTCAGGTATTTGGAATCATTCAGATTTGAGCATTGATCTTTCTAAATTATATCAGGAAATCCATGATATCAGTCAAGCTGAAAAGGATTTCAGTTCTGATCAGCTTGCTCAATCTTTCTTTGACAATTTTGCTTCTATTGTGAGTCATAAATCCCTGCTCTCCCTTCTTATCAATGCTGGAATCTGTGGAATAATAATCCTACTTCTTCTATGCTTATTTCCAGTCATCTTCAGAGTGTTAATGAATAACATAAATCAGCTCTCCATGGAATTCCACAGCTTCATTTTAAAAAATAAAAAAGGGGGAGATGTTGAGGACTGGCCATAAAGGTCTACCTTCTGACATGGTTAAGGAGACTGATGACCCCAGGCTGCACGGCAAGCCTGGGAAGGTGACGGCCCTGCTTCTCCTGCTTTGCTTAGTCATGCTGCTGGTGGGAATGCTAGAGGCTGGGAAACCACAGCTTACTAATCAACCACAGAAAAAAGATTCCAGGGGAAAGGGACATCAGGGAATAATAATGAGTTACTCGTTACCAAAAATCGCAGAAGTCCTTGTACTGCCACCACACAACTTTCCCAGACTGAAGCATACCCCTCTTTTAAGGGTCCCCAAATATAATGATGCAATATTGTTTTAAATGGCATTACAGGGGTCCTGGAGGTCGGCCTGCTAATGCAAGTATAGGAGGCCACTTCCCCTGCCAGGGAGTGGTAGATAACAACTTTAAATATCATGAGTTCCAAAAGGAAAACTAAAACTATTTGTTCCCACAGATTGGAGGCGAGTCAGAGAGATATGGGATTGTTGCAATTGTAAATTGCTGTGCCAATTGTATTGGCAGGACCCAGG
Organism: Carlito syrichta; assembly: GCF_000164805.1. Taxonomy (NCBI): domain Eukaryota; kingdom Metazoa; phylum Chordata; class Mammalia; order Primates; family Tarsiidae; genus Carlito; species Carlito syrichta. The sequence continues at coordinate 1,492 of NW_007000766.1, read as the reverse complement.
AAAATGTCAGTGTTCCAGAGAATGGTTTTTGGCCAAATATTAAAAGTAAATTACCTGCCAAACATTTGAGGTTGCTTTAGGCTTTTATATAATTAGGTTAAAAAGTTCATAAATAACCATAAGTACAATAAGGCTTTGTTGTTATTTGTGCTTTATGATGTCATGGAAAGCTATATCTGATTTTAAGAAACCAAGAAAAAAGTACCCGGAAGGGTGCAAACTGGATGTCCCTAACTTGACCTTAGAGCATGGGAAACTTGTATGATGTTTTGGAAAGATGTAAAATTTCTATGCGTGCATCACCCCAAAGCTTATGCAATAAAAAATATATATACGGCAGTATAGTTAATAAAGGTGACCAGTCCCTCACAAGCACTGGGTCTGTGTCTATTCTTTCACTGACGCCGTCCATCCTTCAGGAAATCCTGAACCTGCTGGAGCAGAACTCCGGCAGGCATCTAGTTAGAACCATAATATCTGACATTTTTCATAGCTGATCCAGCATACAGATGTAATCAAAACATAGGTATATTTTCCCCATCAATATACCCTCCAAGCTAATAAAGACTGACTCAAATAGTAATGGATAACAGTTATAAAATGAGTACTACGTGTGAGGCTCTGTTCTAAGTAAATTACATAGACCAACTCATTTAATTCTTAAAATGATTATTTGAAGTTGAGACTATTATCTTCCTCATTTAACTAGGTGGCAGATTCAACCTTGGCCATTTGGTTCCAGAGGATCTGACATTAACCACTATACCATAATTCTTTCCAGATGGACATATATACACAAGTTGCTCTCTCTCCCTCTGGTCTTTCCCCCTTTTCTCTTCCCAAAATTGTTTCAAATCCCAATGTCAGGTACCTGAATCCATTCTGGAGGGAAACTTTTAAAGGTATCACAATTTTAAGCAAATATCCGGGCTCCAGTCTAAAGGATGACATCAGATTGCTACTCCAAATCTTCAAGTGAGACTTGAGGCCTTAAATTCTTCAAAGCATGTTATTTACGAGATCCAAAACTCTTGCTCTTGCTAATGTTGGCTGTTTCTTATTATGATAGCCAAGTATCAATCTTCTTTTTAATCAACTCTCCCTTTACACAGAAATGGGCAAAGTAGAGGAAAAGAAATAAGAGGGAAAGAAAATTTTATCCTGTTATTTTGTTTGATGGCAAATTCTTGGGTTGGCTTCTTAGTCTTGAAAGCCTTTGCAAGTCCTTATTAAGAATTTTAGTAAAGTAAACTTAGAAAGAGCCTATACAGTTAATCATTACTCTTGTTACACTTACGTAAATAACCAGGCCAAGATGAGACTAGACTTCTTTTGTAAACTAATTAGTCTCACTGTGATTATCTTTGGTAGAAATAAGGGTGACTATGGAGAGAGAAATTACATTATGATAGAAAACTGTACTATACCTGTTATTAGATTCTACTCCTGGTATTGACTTTGAGGATTTATTATCTACCTGTAAACTACATTG